>NW_010395223.1:7652-31359 GCF_000710305.1 Buceros rhinoceros silvestris
GAGGAAAGGGAAAGCCGGGCTGTTTCTCCTTTGGCATGTTGCAGTAGAATAGGCAGTTAGAATTGGATGGGGGTGGGGGGAAAAGTCAGACAACCCAAACTTTCTTTCATTAAGCCGCAGCCTATTTTTAAAAATTCTGACAGCAAGGTGTACAAACATTAGTTTGAGACTGAGCAGGGTAATTATTCAGCCTTTAGGCTGTGCTAATTGTCAGGTTTAAACTGAAAGCCATACATTAAACAGAGTAACTTTCTTTCAGTGTGGCAATATTTCTGTGGAATTAATTCCCTATGATCCTGATCCAATTCCGATTAAAGTTAATGGTGAGTCTTGCATGCCTTAGATAGAAATCCAAGAGTCTGCAACATAGATAAAGCTGTAGCTTGACCTTTTTATCTTAACAAGTTCAGTAAGAATGAACGATCATTTGCACCAGACCAGATGTAACACAGATTCACTAGCAGGAAAGATGACTTGTAATGTGGCTGTTCATCACTTAGGCCATTCAAAACAATAGTTCCTATCTTGACGGGTCAGAGCTACACGGGCTTCTTAAACACATCCCAAGATACAGCAGAAGCCTGACAGAAGACAAGCAGCCATTGCTTCTACAGGAACCATCCAACCACCAGGTACTGAACGCCCTGGATATTAATGCTGCGAATGGGGACCCTAAGATGAAAGAGTCCCAGAACAGCTTAAAAAACCCTCCTTAAAAACAGAAAAATAGGGGCCAGCTGGGCAAGACAAGACAGGCTTTGGACAGTAACCACCGCTAACAGATTTACTGACTCAGCTCTGTTAGTGCACTCAGACAAAGGTTACTGAAGGTATCTGCAACACGTATTTTGCTTCTACCTTACCAAGAAAAGAGGTTAATAGACGTTGTAGTTATAGTATAACCTTGGACTTCAACAAACTGCAGAGCTCTGCTGTGAAGCTAAGTATAAACATTTTGCCGTAGCACACACTGCACCCCTTAGTTCAGCTGAGAAGTATATAAACCAAAATTAAATATGAATAAAAGAAACCAAACATGACTTGAAGGTGCTAGTGGCTTCTCAAGTCAAAACATGGATGGAGGATGCAACAACTGAGACATATTTGGATCACTACTACGCTCAAACACTTGCTTAGATTTATAATAATATGATCTGCTAATAAAAAAGGATATATAGAGAAGCCAAAATACCATAATAGTCTATTTGGGGCTTTGGCAATGCAATACCCATAAAAAACCTGCCCTCAGGACTTACTATAGAATCTATTACCCATTTTATTCGCAGCTTCCAAATGGGGGGAAAAGTTTATTGTGATGAACTAGGTTCATATTATGGCCTTCTGTTTTCCTCAGACTGGTAATTTTCTCAGTACTTATCCCCCATATTTCTACTTTTGGGGAACAACATTAATCTGTATTTTTACACAGCATTCATATAAACAGTTACAAGCTGTGACAAAATATAAAGTGAGACTTAGTGCATTACTGTATTTCTGGTCTCCACTAATTTCAGTCTGAAGTAAGAATAATTTTAGGAAAACTGCGAGGGGGTAGGGGGGGAAAGTAATTACAGCCTGCAGGTAACTGCGAAGGGGAAACATTAGAACGTTTCCCTAAATGTCAGTAGTGTGTTGAAGAAACAGTTAACACATTGACACGGGACTAGAGGCTCAAGGTGACTGCTGAAGCATCACAGCTTCGCCTCGCTTGCGATAGTTCATTCCTCCATTGTTTCCCCACAGAAAATGCTGTTAGAGCCAGTAGCATGAAAACATCTCCCTTCCCAAGCCTCAAAAGACTGTCTTAGATGTTAGTCAAAGCCACGGCTTCTGCAGTTTCCAAGCCAACATCTGGAACTTGCATCCTAAAGAAGATCCAGGGCAAACGGCAGCAAGCAGCCACTTCTTCAGTTTGCAGGGAGAACTCTGCACTGGGGTGTAAATTCTCAAAGCTTCATCAAATGAAATGGGCCTGGGCTGATTTACGCTTGCTGAGGATCTGCCCCTTGTCTCACCTGCTGCAGCAGAGAAAAATATTTGTCTAATGCTGGCATGGAAATTTCAATCACATCTTCCATATGTTTTTTTGCCCAGGAGATTACTTTGAGTGAACCTATAAAGTGCTGGGGAGGAAACTCACAGCCACAGAAATATGAAGAATATTATTGTGGAGGAACTTGTCCCATTTTACCAATGAAATCACCCAGTTTCCAACTCATTAATCGAGGCTCTTGTCAAGAATAATATTACGACTTGTTCTGTTCACATATATTGAGGGGAGCAGAAACATGAGGGACTTCAGTTTTCAAACACCACTGAAAAATGTAATTGGTCCTGCTGGACCTTACATAGACGCTGGTCTGCACATAAGCACTCTGGCAGTTGTTACTGCTGAACATTATATGTCCAAGTGACGTGAACTCTTCGAGTGGTGCCATTAGGTTTCAGTATGGAGTATGAGATCATTCCCAAGTCAGACACACAGCAGGAAAATAATAGATTACCGACAGTCAATTAAGTGCTCACATCCTGCACCTCTTTACAAGGAGACCTTACTCATACCAGGATTCTCATGACAGGAAGTTTACTTTAACGCAGCAGGCCATTCAAACAAGTACTGATTTGCAGAATCAAATCCAAAAGCGCTAAAAAAAAGAAAAATTCAATGACCATGTATATCCCAACTAGGTCACTGAGCGTCTTCTCGCGATTGAATTTCCTGTGTAAATTGATTGCTACTAATATCCAATGACGGTGCCTACTGTCCGCTTTTACTGCATTAGGCAGCTGCCAGCCTTATCTGGATCTTCTCCATCGAGCCTAATCCACTTCTTTTCAATTTCAACCTGTAGTTAGAAAACAAAAAAACCCAGGTAGAATTAGCAAATAGTTGGGCACTGAAAGTGTGAGCTGCAGCAACTGCACAAATAAAAGCTTTGACACAGAATCAAAACATTTCCAGACCCAACATATTTCAATACCACTGCTCCCAAAAATAACTCAGCTGAGGAAAAACAACACTGCATTTGCAGTTCTGTTTTAAAGCATCATCTTTGATCAGACAAGGAATTATGTTTTAATGATTCTTTTGTTCAAAGTCATTACCACAAGCACATACAAGGTATGTTCAAAATACAACGCACATTCACTTTGCAAATACTGTATGGGGGAGCGGGAGAAAGAAGAGGAGGCAAATACTGAGAACACAGCCCTGAAAATACCTGGCAATTGTAAAAAGCTTTCTGCACCACGTGTTTCTGGGGCTGCAGATCGCTCTCTATGCCCAGTGACTTGACTTCTGTTCCTGAGGCACAGGTGTCATGAACGACGAAATGGACAGTAGCAAATGGATACCAGTCAGACGGTATCTCCTGGTCTGATCCAAGTTCCAGTTTGTAAGACAGGCTGTGTGGATGATCGGAACCTGAAAAGAAAAAAAACCACCACACCACAGTTAGTTATCTTCTCTTTGTTTACAGTACAAGGTCAATCTGCTAGCAAGACAGAACAGCTCTATCTTTTATTAATGCAGAGCTGTTTTCGTGACGCAAGATTATTCCATCTGTAACCTTTTGTTGCTTGGGCATAAGGTGGCCCCTTACTCGTTTTTCTGCTTCAGCGCACTCTTCACAATCATTGCAGTTTTACAAATTAATTTACAGATGCTTTACCAGATCCTCCCAGCTTCTGATTGAGAGAGGAGTATTAAAACTTAGCAACTGGTTGCTAACTCCAAACTACTACAGAAGAATCTCAGTTTTCCCTTAAAAATACATTTCTTACTCATTAAAAAACTGGAAGGCCTCAGCTTACCCAAGGCAGAGGTGCTGCCCCACCTGCTGCAGGAATTTTACTGCAGTGTTGACTTCAAGTACTAGAGCTATCTTGTGTAACATCAGTTATTACAGTGTGTCTATGGCAGGAAGATAAAGGCGCTGCTCAGGGTGCTGCTCAAACAAGACATATCCCAGCTGCCGGGATAAGCGCTACCTCAGCTCCCTTTCTAGCTTGGTTTGTTATAAGAATATACCTCATTTCTTCCAAATAAAGTAACTGCCACGTTAAAAAGCAGAATCAAGACGGACTGCCCATGTAGCTCCGTTCTAAATCCTTTAGCCCAGCCTTAGACCCTAGGGATCACTTGCTTTAGCATTTCTTCGATGTGGCAATGGTAAGGGAAATGATTTCTCCTCCTGACACACAGGCACGTCAGGGTGGAAAGCCCGCTTTCCAAAGAAACCGAGATCAGCAGGTTCACTACGTGCATGAAAGCCTCTCCACGTTCTTCAGGGCAAAAAGTAGTAATGGTGTAGTTTCTCCTTTCTCCAGGATTTTAAGCATCAGCACAGACAACTACCTACCATTCGGCTGCAGGCAGAAATAAAAGCAGAGAAGGATTGGCTGTGTTTTGGCAAAGGCAAGCCTGGCAGCGTGTATTTGGTTTTCATCCGTTACACTGAATGGGACCTCAAAGTTCAGGAAAAATGTCCCATTCTTTATGCACTGGGTTCCTCTGGTGGCTGGAATCAATTTCATATCGGAGTGAAGGAAATACTGAAGATGGAGTTAAGATACACTGAGTTTTATCCATCCCGTGGGAAAAAATGCCGTAATGCTCCACATCCACAGGCTCACAGGCATTTTGTAAGGCAAAAATAGATTTAAAACGTTACATCTTCATTGCTCCTGGGAGCCTTGGGCTGGGTGTATCTTCTGGCCTGTGCTGCAAGTTTTCCCCGCAACCTACCCCATAGTCTGCCCAAATCAGTTCTGATTTAGGAAATAATTTACATTTGAGCAGTTTGATGGACAGACTGCTGCGTGTCTCTGACTTCATCAGAACAAAGTCTAATACAATAAAACATCCTCCAGATTTCATTCCAAGTCCGGCATAAAAATAGGTCCTGAAGAAATAAAAGCTTAAAGAGCATGACATTCATGCTTGTCTTAATCATACTCAATAAAACATGTAACATTTTGTTTTCCTTTTGACTGATTATATAATTAATATTAGTAGTCATTTTCAGCTGGGCACCATCTTGTCTAGGCCGTATTTTTCCCAAGAGAAGGTTGGACCAGGTGCTCCTCGAGGTGTTCTATGGTTCTATGAGAATTCCCTCCCTTTTCCTTGTTGTTACACTCAACAGCACAGTTAAAACTTGACTGCCTGGAAGAAAAGGTGAGGGAAGGGGAGAAGGGAATAGGAAGTGTCCTGTGGATTACCAGGCCCTGAATTTCATTCAGATGGGGAGGTCTCCAACTCTTTTTCTCCCCCATTCCTTCTTCCATGTTTAATAACAACAGTAACCAGTACCTTAAAAAGCTGTTTGCTGACTGCAAGCGTTCCTCTCTCTGTTCAGTGGACCCCAAGGCACGCACACAGAAACGCAGCAGATTTACAGCCACGACTCTGGACAAGGAGCATGTCACTGGCTAATTTACAAGCATCCCCTGAAGACTGGCTTCCAGCAGTACATGGAATTCGATCCTTATCCTAAACGCTGCTCTTTTACATAACTAGTTGTAATGTGCAGAGAAAACCTGAACTGGATTTCAGAAAATAATAAGCTGGCCGTGAAGATTTTGCGATGTCTTTAAAGAAATGTGTTTCACAACGGAGGAGGAACAACCATTCCCCTCGTGGGACTAGCTGCTGCCTTCCTTCCACCCAAGCACGGCTCTAAGACATGCTCCTAGGGAAACGGTTACAGAAACTGTAGGAAGAGATAATACAACTTCCACTCGTAAATGCGAGGGCAGATCCATAAAAGGGACTGGTAGGGATCACTGCAACAAAAAATGTGTAGGTACTGAGTTTGGGGAATGAAGCTCCCCTAAACAGTCCAGTACAATAGCACCTGGAAGGTGAGTTGGAGGAAACAGGTGCCCAGCAATGGCCATCGCTGAAGCCAGTGCAAAGGGGGAGGGGGGACATCAAACCGAACAAGAAGCCTGGAAAGACTGGATGGAAAAACTGCACCCTTCCTTTCAGAATCTGCAACCCACCTGCCACACCAGTCGAGGCTCAACAAGGCTTACAAACCCCCACACTTAAAAAATTAGAACCACCACCCGAACTGTGGCCCATGACCACGAACAGCAGCACTGTCACCTCCTTTTTATGTCACAGCCTCCCGCGTAATTCACTTGCGCAGGAATTGGGCTCAGCTATCCAAACTGTGGCCCACGTAGAGACACGACCACCTGGACTGACGATACCAGATCACTCCTGGGGAGTGCTAATTTGGGGAGATAACTGAGCTTTAACTAGCTAACTTAGGAGACAGAAACCTTGCGGTTTAGGTGTCTACACAACTTAAGACTTTTGTGAAGAGAGAGACTTAAGTCTTTACTGTTTTACATCTGAAAATCTGGCTCTTATTTCCTTAAAATGTTCCAAATTCTTGCTCTCTTACTCTGAAGAATTACAACAAAAAAGCCAAAACAAACAAAAAGATGAGTAAAACTATGAAACTAGATTCAAACTGTCATTTAGCATTCATCTAACACTTCACAGGCAATTAATCATCTCACTCTGCTGCATCTACTCACACCACTTAGCCCTTATTCACCCGTATGAGCAGTATTCAAGCAACCGTGATCTGAGAAAGGCTTATAAAGCCAAGCAACTTAGGCCAAAATAATGCGCTGGTTATTTACGTCGTAATTCTAATTTTGCCAAAATAGGTCCAGCTCTAAAGGTCTTATTTTGAACATGAAAACATCAGCAGTTGCTAAGAGTAGATTTCCATTAGCATTGTTAACAGCTCCTGCAGCTGTGTCTAAATGGGTGCATTTATCCAGCACTCCGGGAGAACTGCTCAGGAAATAGGGGAGTGGGGAGGTACCGCCACCAAGGAGTAGTTTGCAGCGATGCAGGTGCCAGAAGGAGGTGGCTGGGCAGGGATGGATTCCTCCTGACAAAGTCGTGGCTTGGAGTTTCCACCTAGGCAATTTAGAAAACAAGAAAAGCGGCAGCTGAAGGTTGCTGGGAAGTGCATCACCTCCCACTCTGGAGCCCATGCTCAGACGCTAAAAGGCAGTGGCAGGGCTGCCAGCAACCACAAGCTCCCCTGGCTCCATTTCTCTGGGATGCTTATTAATCACTGCTTCCTCAGCGTGACTCATGATGCAAAAGAAAAGGAGAAATACCAGCTGAAGAACTGTTGCTTTACACAATGGCCTGAGGATGGAGAAACACCACGGAGCACAGATTTACACAGCGAGAGATTAAAACTCAGCATTTCGAAGTGTGGTCTCTCCGCAGCTGCCTGAGCGACACAGGTGCACACAGCTTCTCCAGCACAAAGTGTCACCCCAGTACTGCGCTGAAATCACAACGTGTTCTCAATTTCCTTATACTATGTCCAGATTTCCCAAACGTAGACTCAATTTGCAGAAATTTCATTGGATCAACCCTTTGAAGTCCATGGCTTTTTAACTTGTTCGTTGGGTTGAGGGTTTTTTAATAATGCAAACGCTCTGGCTCCAAACTCTCTGTTTATATATCAGAGTAAGCATAGGCAGCTTTAAACATCTCACAGGGTATCTCACAGCTCACATCGGCTTCGCTGCGCCAGCACTCTTCCAAGAAAGCACTTCAGCAGAACCCAGCGGATCCGCTGGTGCATATTTTGGTGTCTATAAATGAAGTCACGCTATAACTACAGGCAATCTTTCCTTTTCCTTCCCACTTCACACCCCCCCCCTCTTCCAAGAAAGCACTTCAGCAGAACCCAGCGGATCCGCTGGTGCATATTTTGGTGTCTATAAATGAAGTCACGCTATAACTACAGGCAATCTTTCCTTTTCCTTCCCACTTCACCAAAGGCTTTTTGAAATCAAAAGCCTTGGCATATTCTTCTCCCTGTGGTAAACTTACTATGAAAGTTTACATACTTCTATCAGTTTGACTGCCTCCAGATTTTTGGCACGCCATGGGACAGCTCTATTTTTAAACTGAGTACAGAAAATTTTACAGAGAGGTTTAAAATTTAACCAGGCAGTATTACTACCAAAATGTTTTTTCAAACACACGAGCGTTTCAAGGATACAAATGATTTTGCAGATCTCAGACAGTGGAATTATTCAAATGTCAAAAGTTTAAGCTACTGGTAGAAAATAATGTAAAGCTGTAGAATGCCAAAAAACCCCAGTTCTTACTTTCAAGGAATATAAACCTGAAGTTAATTGTGCACATCAAATTCTAAAGTGAATAAACTGCAGGGAGTTAAAGACTTTGGAAGACTTACAATCAAAATTGCCTGACTAAATTGATGACTTGATTTTGCAGAAGCAAACCTACGTTAAATAGCAAAGAATACTAGAAGCTACCCAGTCAGTCCCATAAGCCTCGGGAAGACACCTGGGTCACAGCAGCACGGTGCACATCCTTGAAAACCAGAGTGCAGGACAACCGTATCTACAGATTTTGAATACCTGAAGGATCTTCACCCTACTAGTTCACCTACATCTCTCCATCAACTCGCCTGCCCTCTCTTTTCTACTCTCCCCATCCCCTCCCTTACTGCCTCCTCTCTCTCTCTGTCACCTCTCTCCCCTCACCATTAATTCTGGCTTGGCTCCTTGCCTTGGGTTAGCCCATCTGCTGATGTTGCGTCTCCTCTGCTCTCCCTCTGCACCCTCTTCAAGCAGACCGTGAGACACCCAGGTTAACACCCAGTGTGTAAAAGGAAGGGCTCAGCCAATTCAGGAGAACCTACACGGCATTAGCCACAGGTCCAAGCCCCCAACAGCTTCTCCCAAAACAAAAGAAGGGGGAAAACAGAGAAGCCATTAACACAGCGTCACCTCTGACTCTGACCACAGCGGCGCCGGGGCTGTTCCTCCTGCGGTGCGCACCAAGGGGAATCAAAGGGCACAACTGCTCGAGGTTTGCGAGAGCTCACTGCCTAAGCGAGGTCCCGTCTGCACACAGAAGGGACCGGTACTTCCCTGCAGCTCTCATCTGCCAGCGGCCAGGCAATAACTCATGCTCTCACAACAGCCACATTAGCACGTTAATGCAGGATGCTTTCAAATGCTGTTTTAATACCAAAACACAAACTATTTCACACATAGACTCAGGATAATATTCCCTTTTCATTTGCTCCTGCCTCAGTTTTTTCTGTCAATCTGTTACTTCTGCCGCTGAAATATCAATCAGAACTCAAGTATCAAAGTGTAAAAATATTTCAAAAAATAAAGTCATATTTACCTAAATGACAGGTCAGATTAAATATAACTTACAATTAGTTAAAAATGAAGAAAAAAAATGTATTTTGCTGTTTGTATTAGTTTTGCATGCTAACTCTCACCTGCACACCCATCTAGCTGTCAGAACCTGGGAGTGGATATGTCAGCTTCGTACTAGCGTACCTGAACCCAGGACTTAAGAAGATTAAATCTTTTCTAGACATTTTAAAGAGGTAGTTACAACACTAAGAAGACTAGACCAATCCACTTGTTAATATTGCACACTTACCCCTTTCTTAAAAGTACAGATTTTACAGACGTTTTAAGCAAAATGCTTTACTAGATTCCCATATCTTACACAGATTCCCAACTATTTTACTTAGTAGGAAATTAACAACTTCCATGTGCACAACTATAAACTTAGTTGGTTTCACTGCTGCAAGTTTTTAGTGAGGTACCACCACCGCAAAGAAAGGGGAATAAAGTGGGAGGCATTTTTTTGTCAGTGCAGTTATTGCCATAAACATACAACCTCAGTGCACAAGCCCATACAAAAGGTAATAGATACGGCTTTGCAAAAGCACAGTCAACTTCCCAACAGCAGGTTTGACCACAGTATCTTCTAGTTGTACCTACCATTTCTTGAATGATGCTCAAAAGCCAAGACCCAACAGGTGGAGTACCACCTTTTCTATTAACTGCGTAATACTCGGCGGGCAAATAATTTTATCTACCGGCATTTACTTCCCATCCCACCGCTGCCCTGGCGGTATACATGGAGCATATTTTGCTTCCCTCTTTCCTACTACAGACTTGAGGTTTACTCAGAAGTATGAGATCCACCTCCATGATACTGCACAATTATAATTACTGACAATAATACATCAGCCTCCATCAAATAAATTAGGAAAATGACCTTTAAAAAAAACAAAAAAAAACAAACAAAAAAACCCCACACACAACTATATTCTTTTTCCTAAAAGGTTACTCCAGCTTTTACCAATACCACCACACAGATACAAACCCAAACTCTAGAAGGTGATGGAGGTACACAAGCATAAAACCAGTGAAGACAGGCTCCCAAGCCCATCATTTTATAGTGCAAATTATTTACTTGAGCTCTTGTCTGGAAGCCTGTCTATCTTCCACACAACAGCCCTATAGGCACTCTCGTATTTTGCTGTTCCAACTGAGACTTGTATTACGGGATCAGATTCCACGTTGTGTAAAGTGCCAAGGCATGCTCTCCTATTCATTTTTGCTTTTAGGGACTTCTGCCTTTGGAGGTTCATGGTCCAAAGTGCTTTGACCCACTGTGTGGGAACAGGAAAGTGTATCATAACGTTTTCGCAGTATTTCACAGAGGGTGAACGTGTTGGGATGGGAGCAGTTGAAGCCATGTTTATAAAAGCCTGAAGTTCAACATATGCCCCCTGAACTTTTCGCAGTATTTCACAGAGGGTGAACGTGTTGGGATGGGAGCAGTTGAAGCCATGTTTATAAAAGCCTGAAGTTCAACATAGGCCCCCTTAACCGCTACAGCAGCCTTCACAGAGAAGGGAAGGTCTTGCCCATTATACCGTGTCCTGAAACGCATCAGTTCCAGTCTACATGCATCCGGGGGCACAAACTTAATAATTCGTGATTGCTCAAATTCCTGCACTTTGACACAGTTATGGAAATGGCATTCGAGAATATTATAAAAGCCTGAAGTTCAACATAGGCCCCCTTAACCGCTACAGCAGCCTTCACAGAGAAGGGAAGGTCTTGCCCATTATACCGTGTCCTGAAACGCATCAGTTCCAGTCTACATGCATCCGGGGGCACAAACTTAATAATTCGTGATTGCTCAAATTCCTGCACTTTGACACAGTTATGGAAATGGCATTCGAGAATATCAATCCATTTCTTCTCCTCCTCCTTCTCGAAGTAACGCTCGTCCCTCTTCTGGAGCTCCAGGTCATTCAGGGTTAGAAAGCAGTCGGCACTTCCGTTCACAAAACACAAGCAGTAAATGTGCGTGATGACAGCGCTTTCTACGAGTTTTCCTTCTACCTTGGTGACTTTGCCCCAAAAGTTATCCACTATTTCCAGAGTCATTTCTTGCTCTTCATAATTCCTCTTTTGTCTAGGAACAGCGGGAAGTTTCATAAGCTCTTCCTCAACCGTTTCGAGGAAGTCAGTGAAGTCGTTATAATCTGTGGTGCCCAGCTTTAACATCTGTTCAACCTCCGGCTCGTGGATCACTTCTGCTTTGGGATGATACCTCCTTTTCTCTGTGTAAGACACGCACTCGATCTTCACGGTATGGATTTTTCCTGAGACATTATAGCTCTCTAATTTGGGTTCAGACAGCTTACAGTGTGGCTGCAGCTGGAATTCCTTGAAAGGTTTCTCCAGGCCCTTTTCGTAATACATCTGCAGTACCCCTCCAGCTAGGACACTAAGGTAAATAGGGCCCCACTGCCGCGACGACATCATGTTCTTCTTTTCAGGAATCCTCAGCATAAAGGGCCACCCATCCACTTTCCGGCTCCTGAAGAGGCTGCGTGGAACGGCAGGGGAGAGCTTGTGCCACGCATGACCGCTGGAGACAGGCGGGCTTCCCGTGGCCTCGCAGCTATCAGCTTGCAGGTGTTCAAGCCTCTCACAGATGTAGCTGAAGGAGCCCTGGTTAAGGCTTTTCTGATCATGGCAAGTTTCTTTGTCTTTAGGATGACAGTTGCTCTTGTCAAGTGCTTTACCCTTCCTGTGCATGCTAACGTTAGCTGGTGACGTGCTGAGCGAGCATCCTTCCTTCCAAAAAGGACTGGAAAAAGCGCAGTCACTCTGGAAGTAAGGGAAGCACTCTGGTGCCGACGACAACTCTCCTAACCCCTCACAGCCTCCTGGCGAGTTAGGGCTTCCTTCATCTATTGATTTGGAGACTGAAGTCTCAACGGAATGGTCATTAGGCGAGATGTTGAAAGGAAGGTTACTTGTTTTCTGCGAGGTTAGGGATGAGCAACTCCCAGGCGATGGAAGAAGATTAATGTTTGATGGCCGCTCAGGGATGGGATAAAGGATATGCATCCCAGGCTTTGGGATGCACAGACTTCCTGGGTAGTCTCTGGTAGGTGTAGTAAGTGGAGAGTTGCTGGGGGGTCCAGGACTTAAGTAGAAGTCAACCACAGGAGATGAGAGCGGAGTGCTGCCTGTAGAAGAGGACCTACTTGAGGACTCATGCACGCTAGAGAGATTGAGTTTAAGGCCATTTGCTTTACAACTACTTTGATTATCAAGTGATTTCTGAGGTGATTGGAAGAGTGGCTCATCATCAAAGGTGACCCAGTTTGCTGGATTTGTGGAACACATCCTGTAGGAGAAACTTGAGGCACTTGCACACGTATCTCCTGCAAACCATCTACAAAGAAACAAGAGAGATGAGCAGAAATAAATTCTCTTGAAAGATGAAACAAATCCAACCCTTAGAAAATTCAAACCACGCAAAGCTCAAAAATTTCAGGCAGTTCACAAATCGAGTGTACTTTGTGTTGCACATGTATAATCTGAGATGTGTAGAAATGGATAAATTGCCCACGAATCCCTGCTCTCCTGGGTTGGGGATTGAAGGGAGATTTAAGTTTTATGGCCTGTTCAGAGCATCTGAGGTATGCAGGCTCTGGATCGGAGAGCGCAGAAAGTCCCACAGTGGTACAGGACCGCCTGCGTAACACTTTCTACTCCACAGCTTCCGTGTAGCTTAGAATATGGGCAGAGATTTTCCACAGTAGGCATCTGTTCCAGGTGTGGTTTCCCCTCCTTCCCACATTAAGCAAAACAGCACATTACCAAGAAAGGTGCAGCTATTTCCAGAAACAAAATCAGGAGGGTGAGAGGGGATTATTTTTGTAGTTGCTGAAAAGCTGTAGCAACGCAGTGCTCATGGCAAAGGTACACGTGCTACAGCCACTGGGGTTAAACAAGCCCACCAAGATAACACATGCAATGAGCGGCTGGTTCCTGAGGTCGCTCCATGGCAGATGTTCTCCTCCCACAATGGACACAGGCAACAGGGCAGTTGCATGAGCATCCCCAGCTGAGGGGCAGCGGGGAGCGTGTTGTGGCCCATGACTCGTTACTCACTCCATGCTGCTATCTGAGGTGCCTCCTGCCAGGAGCAGCTTGCGTAGACTGGTCCCGGATGCCTTCCAGAACTGGGCAGGAATCACTTCACATCAGTTCCTTCAACCCTGACTAATGCTCTTAGAGACTGGGCATGTTAGAGGAGGGTGTGGAAAAGTATTAGACTTATAAACAAGAAAGTTAGCCCTAAGGATGTGATATGTCCCTGTGGAAGGGTAGACTGCAAGCATCCACTGGAGATAAAACACTGGTGAAACACAAGTCAAGCTTAAGTAACAACATCGGTATCTGCTAAGCCCTGGATTGGCTGGCGGCTTGGAGAAAGTACAGGCCTTTAAACCAATTAATAAACTACACTTCATCAAACAAAGGATCTTTGTTAAAGGGCTCAGCTAGATGTCCTCAGAGCAGGACTGCAACCAGCAAATAATCTTTCCTCCGTGGTTTTAAATCATGCACTGAACTGTAAATGCTCACTGTATCTTCATGCAGGGTATGTCGTCCCCAGAGTTCTTCCTCCCCGCTGCTCCTGACTGATGAAGCAGCGAGCAATAAATTGCTAATGAGGGAGAAGGAATCGAATACAATGAAGCACTACAGGGCACAGAAAAACACAGTTCACTTGATAAAAAGTTATTCTTGTTATGTCAGAACATATTCACGTTTGCTTGAAAGCACAAGGAAGGCAGAGTTCATATAGACAAAACCACCTGCACATACGTTACTCCGTTAATTAAAGTTAGATAACACTGACTTAAAGCCACCCCCCGTCATCCACGGACAGCCACAGTTAGGCCATTTATTGATGGCTCGGCACTACAGCGTACGATGACGTAACCACAAAAGCCATTCTTCATCTCTAGCATTTAGAGATGCCAAAGCTCAGCCAAGTGAACTCGTACTCTACAAGTCATTACTTTTACCATTTCTCTGTTATCTCTTGGGCAATTTATAGCCATTAAGAAAGTACCATAAACCATGGCACAGCCCGCTCACTCGGCAGCCGAGCAAGCAAGAGCTTGCAATGGAGAAGGACTCTGCTTCTTCATTATTTTTTGCACTCTTGACCTCTTCGTTCAGTAAAAATATTTGCACTATGCTAGTTATTTTATAAGCGCTCTCCTCCCCACTTACACAGAGAGAGAGAGAAAAGGAGCAAACAAACTACAAGTGACTGTCATAGTTCAGACACACACAACCACCAGTGTACCCTTCACCCACACAATCACTTCATCAAAACAAAGCGCAGCAATGGAAAGAAACATCACAGCTAGCTGGTCTCTGTTTTTCCTCCCCTTCCACACCCTCCTCTTCTCCCTCTGGCTGCTGGCACTGCTCCTTCAGCAGTAGATCTTGGTCCTTTCTAGACTGGGAAGTTTCAAAGTTTTCAGACATCGCTTCATCTTAACAAGGCTCATTTGTTAATGACAACTTACGTGACGCTAACTCAGAGCACGGCTTTTTTCTGTACCAGCCGACCGTGGGGCACGCTGGAAAAGAGAGAGCAGCAGGAAGCAGTCTCCAAGGCTGCCATTAAAAGCTCCTCCAGCATTTATAAGAGGTAAGTGACTGTGAGCAAGAGAAAAGAAAACACGCTGAGGGAGGGAAGAGAATGCATTTCTTTCCGGAGGGGCTCTGGTGGTGATGCAGGTACACGGCGCAAAGCTCCGTAGAAATGCCAGTGAGTTCAGCAGCCTGACACGTCACAGCAGCCACACTGCAGGGGCAAATCGCAGAGCACCGAGACACGCCAGGGAAAAGGACAACAGAAAATGGGATGTAAGTAAATACAAATGTTGTTTACAGTAAAGAACGTATTTTGCAGCCTGTTTCCCTTCTTGTTGGAAATGAAGTTTTTCAGCATCCTTTATTATTTCCAGATGGTTTTATTTCCCCCAATGCCTGTTACTATTCACTCTGTAAAATGTGATGTTACAGATTATTCAGCAGGTTTTTTTCCTTTTACGAAACAAAAAGATGTTTGAAATCCACCTGCCAAATATTTAACTTTGTTGCTTTTGCAGACAGAGGTCTCATCTGCAGTTATGACACCCTCAATGTACCTGTGAATGGCAGTAATTTTATTACTGTTCCAGATATGTGGGTTTGGGGTTTTTTTTTAAAAAAAAAAGACACCGCTGTTAACAAAAGCAGACAAGAAGTGTTGAAGGAGATAGCAGTTCCCCTACTAGTGCTCACTGATGCCCAAAATCAACTACGAGGAATGGAGTTCAAAAAATCCAAATGGATCTTTAAAAGCTGTTTGTATAATGTTATTCTAATAAAATGAAATGTACCCTCGTGTGTTATGGGCAGCACCATTCACCTAGTATTAAAAAAAAGAAAAGTCTGATGCCACTTTACAGAGCTCGTTCTCTGGTGCTTTTACATCTGCACGACACAATAAAGTGATCCTTTCAAGTAAAATTTTGTTCTAAAAAGTGCTCCATATTCCTTCTTAAGAATTAGGATGTTCTTCCTCAACACTGCAGTAAACTCAGGCCTCAGGATAGGTATGTTTTGCCTCCAAAAGACTTTCGTGGGATGCACGTAAACGTAATCCAAACATTTTGACTGAGAGGCGAACGATACAAGGTGCCATTGATCTCCATTATCGCGTGTGTAACGCAGCTCCCACCGTTTAAATGACAAGCATGCGCGGTATCTCATTCGGCTACCCGACAGGAAACACCATCTTTAGGATATTGAAACTGCTAACAAAAAAGCTGGCTGAAATAACAGTTGATCCTAAATGTATCCATTCCAGTGAGCTCAAAAGCTGCGACTCATCTCGATTCATCCTCTTCTGCCTGGAAACAATCTTCCCATTCATCGAATTAACTCAGTCCCTCAGCATTTAATGAACAGTGGTTGCTGCTTAATTTCTTCATTTTAATACCTCAAGGATGTAAGGAAAATAAATCCCATCCTCTTACTGAGAAATTTTATAGGCTGTAGCTGTTACTGGGTCTTTTGTTGCATCGAAAATCCCAGATCAAATCTGCAGCAAAAGTCCTGCTCAACTTTGGTGCCTTGCTGGGGGATACCATTATCTCTTCCTGCAGTGAAACGTTAATAACAACTTCCTCCTCGCTCCAAGACACAATTCAAGGTATTGACTTTGGTACTTGTAATCCAGACATGGCTTGGTCCTCAGCTAGCTGAGGATGCTGACCTGTCACCCAGCTACGCCCCCCACCCCTCTGATGTCGGGGAGCAAGTGGCCTTGCATCGCCTCCTCCACGGCAGGGGAGCGGCAACATCTGAACCAGCACAGTGCATGACTGAACCCCCCGAGCATCTCACTCCCAGGGTCTTCTCTCACATCTGGCACCAGTTAAAACCCTCAAGCACATCCCTCCAGATGTAAAGACAAAGGTCCTTTTTTAAAATACCAGAGGACACGGGGTCAGCTAATGGGGAATGGCAGGGAAACACCTCCCTTGTGCAAAGCCTAAAGCATGTGAATGCCATGTTTAATAGCCAGTACTCACATTCCAAAACACGCTGAAAAGCATGATTTTATAACACATTCCTTATTGCCTTCCTAGCTCCAGAGGCCATCACGGATTCCAAACTGTTAAGCTACACATCCTCTAAATAGATTATCTTTGTAGCACCTCAGCATGTGTCTTACACATGCCACAAGTATGGTTGGGTCTCACTGGGCAAATATCAACATCCCAAATTGTTTCCAAAGTCCAAAGACAGCAGATTTACCCTCTCACAGTGTGGCAAAACAGTTAAATAATCCCTTCAAAACAAGCTGAGCTCTTTTCACGAGCTGCTCTGTTTGTGGACAACACCTGGTTGTTATACTTCTGCCCTTCCAGAACGACTATGGACCCCACAGACTACGACATGTCAGTTGTATTTCCAGGAGCAACGTCACCCTTTGCACACAGACCATACAGAAATTTAATGCAAAACTCTGCACGCTGTGGTGAGGCTGTCCCGTAACGACACCGTATGGGCCGTTACCATTTCTTGTACAAATACGTAGAAAATTCTCCAAGCAGTTTGCCATAAAGCGTAATAATCTCTCGGGAAAGTACAAATTCTCTGCAGTTGGAGCAATAAGGCACATATGGTATGTAAAATACCCTAGATGTTTGCAAGCCCTTGTGACATCCAAGTAAAACATGGCAGATTTATTTTACAGCCATAAACATTGTATCACCATTTTGTTTATTACTTAACTACGCAAAAAACCTTGAAGCATACCTTCTGCCTAAAATACTGCTTGATTTGTGTTGATTTGCCTCAAATTTTATTTTGAGACTACATAGGACTGCACTTTTCTTTCACTCTGCTCTGCCTCTCCTAGACACACGCGCACTAAAATTCCTCCAACCTACACCTCGGAAATAAACATCAGCGAGAGGCACAACTGTCAGGAAATAGGAATTTCTTGGCTGTCACTTGTATGTGGGATATATACGTGGATTAAGCCTCCCACTGCATTACTCACGCGTTACTTTTGGAAAATACGGAGCTGGTGTAATAGTCGAAAATATACTCCAAAGTGTACCGTGAACTTGTATTTACATTGCTCGCTCTCTGGGGCATAGGCACAGCTGGGAGAAGTTCGGAGCTCGCAGCTGATCTGTTTAATTTGGAATTCCTTACTCTTGGCTCCAAGCGCTGGAGGCATTAATGCTTTCAGCTTTTGACAGCACACACATCCCCAGACCAAAGACAGCCGTACCTCGCACAAATGCCTCTCGCTATGACTTGTTTCTGCCTTGAGTCAAAGGGGAGTTTACAAATAAGGTGGGTGGTACTTGCACATGCAAGCATGAAAAAAACAACTTTTTTAAAGGGCATCAACACAACACTTCACAGTGTGTTCCCAGACAGAGACAACGCTTACTTTCCTCGCTGGGGAAAAGGATAGGGCAGAGGCTGGAGCAACCTCCAGTGAGGATGGCGTCACACAGCTTGGGACATGCAAGACCCCCCCAGGGCAAGTACGGATAGCCGCAGCACCACTGCTCTCTGCGTGCCAGGAGAGCATTCCGCGCTCTTGAGGGATGCTACACAGAGGCACCAGACAAAGGAGGCCTGAAGAAATTTGGTTCCTCTCCCTCTCAGAGTCACATTTCACACTTTAAAGGCTGTAAGCAGGTCAGAGATTCACACAGGAGGGAGAATCTGGGGGAAGCTCTCAAATGAACAATGAAAGAGAAGCAGCAGTGCTGCCGGAGTCACATCTCCGCTAACTATTCTAGCCTGCTCGGCTGTGGTTGAGTGGCTCTTCCCCAAAGAAGCAGCTCTTCTTGCTCACAACAGGGGGAGGTTAGACAGTGAGGACCTTCCAGTTCACATGAAAGTTTAGCGTAGCTATTCAAAGCAATTCCCATCTTTGTCACAAAATAATCACCCAAACCTCAGCTGTTATGCACTGTAAACAAACTCCTTTTCATGTCTAGATCCATTCTGGGAGACCTCAAAAAGACAACAAAACAGCACGCATGACCGGTCTTGCGTGTAACACGGTCGGCTTCAACCTATCTCCCCATTTACTGCAAGCCCTGATTCCCACACCCTCCCTTGCCCTGCTCCAGTGGTCACAGCACCACGGGTGAGCCAGACCAGCTTTCTCCTTCAGTATTTTCTTAGTTGAGGATACACGTCTTAGTTGGGAAAGCCTAGAGACAATGTTTCACTGGAAGTGCCTGTAGCATTTTACAGGGACATACAAAGATGCTTTCTACAGGAACCGAGAGATTTTCAGCAATCACTGCCACACAGGCCCCTGGGATCTGTCTGCACCAACGTTCCTCTCAAGGCTCTTTTGCAGAGTTTATTACCACAAACATAACTGTCAGACTTGCTGTGACTTACCCAGTGAACAGACACGGAATCACAGAATCATTTGGCTGGAAGAGACCTTTAAGATCATCGAATCCAACCGTTCCCCCTGCACTGCCAGGGTCCCTACACCATGTCCCTCAGCACCACACACATACGGCTTTTAAACCCCTCCAGGGAGGGGGACTCCACCACCTCCATGGGCAGCCTGTTCCAATGCTTCACAACCCTCTCTGTAAAGAAATGTTTTCTGATATCCAACCTAAACCTCCCCTGGTGCAGCTTAAGGCTTTTTCCTCACATTACAAAACGTGTGAATCAATGAATGCTACAGCACAGAGCAGTCAACCAAAAGCCAGTCTCCAGCTTCAAAACGTTCGAGGATCGCAGGCTTGCAGCGAGCACTTTCTAACATTAAAAAAGTCTCCCCAATCCAGGGCTACAGGTAACCATTTTGTTTCGAGGAGATGCAATCCCATCTTGCATCACACCACCACCTCTGGATCATTCTGGTGCATAAGGAAGAGACTGAAACAGGTACTTTATAACCTGATTTTGTTTGGGGTTTTTTTTAATGTAACAAAATCGACCAAAAAGGCGCTTATCTCTGGTATATCATCAGGCCTAACCTCAAGAATGGCAAACACCTGTACTTGACACAAGTCTAAGCACCCTTCTCGGGTCCATCAGTTCTAACTCCTCAGTCAGTTCCTCCAGAAGACACTCAGAGAAGAGTCCCACCTCAGCTGTCCAGCACTTCCCTGTTCACGGGGTGGACTCCCTGTCTCAGAAGGTGACAGACCGTGCCAGGTCTAAGTAACACACCTCTGGTAGCACGTGCATCTTCGGACTGCAGGTTGGCAACTGAGAAGGCAGGATGGGGTATGCCCGTGCTCATGCCCCATTTCCTGGCAAAGGGGACAGTCAGGAAAAACCTCAAGAGAACAGAATCTGCTGTCAAAGACAGCAGGAGCATTTCTACTAACTCAAAATGTTACACTGAACAGAAGGAAATGCTCTTCTCTGAGAGGAAATAATAGAAAGCATTCACTTCCTTCCTGGATATCAGTGACTTCTAAGACACGACTTGTGTGCAAGACGGGATTGCATCTTCTCGAAACAAAACAGATACTTGTAGCTGTGGATTGGGAAAACTTGGTTTTTAAATGCTAGAAAGTGCTCGTGGCAAGCCTGTGATCCTCGAATGTTTTGTAGCTGGCGATTGATTTTTGATTGACTACCCCATGCTGCTGCACTTAATTTCTTCCTGCTAGTGGTCAGACAAGATGTGTAAATCGTTTTTAACTCACTTCACTGTGCATATGCATGTTTCTCTCGTGTAAACAACCACCTCTCCTCAGGGCCTTTCTTCCTCCTACGTATGAAACCCCCCAATTAGAAGATGGATGGGGAAGAGGCAGAGGTTGCCGGGCTGTTGAGCTGCAGGGAGCAGCGCGGGTGCACCCCTGAAAGGTGCTTCTGTTCCCACTCCTATTCACTTTCCTCAGCCATCCTGCTTTATCCTCTCTGAGTCGCACTCCTCTTCAGCATCACCATAGTGACTGCATAACTTACACCCCACGGGCAGATTTCAGAGAGCCAATGGACAGCTGCAGAAGAGTCTCATGTAAACTGTTTGTTGACACTAGCTGACATTTTACTGTCCAGAAGGTCTGGAGTTTTTTTAATTAAAAAAAAAAAAAGCCAACAAACCCTCAGCTGAGTGGTCTGGCATGGAAGAGACAGGAAAATAAGTCTATTTTTACTTACAGTACTTCTACAGGTCACTAAGTTAATGGAATGTTACTGCATCTACTGAAGCAATTTTTAACTGTGCTTAGGAAACATGTTATTATTAGGAATGCACAGACATCCCACAAAAGCACTCTGGTCACGGCAGTGCTGCAGAGGGCTCTGGCAAGTAGCTTAACCTCCAACCCCTCCCCCTCCTCTCTCCCTGGGCAGAAGCAGAGGTTTATATATGCTCCCAAGCAGGAGAAATGCAGTTACGGCTGGCTGTTCCAGTTCTGTAAAATCAACAGCCTTTTTTTAGGATTAAGAAGCCCTCTGGATGAAAAAAAAAAAAAACAAAACAAAACAAAGAAAGACCTGAATGCTTTGGCACACAGATCACATCAAAATATTAACCTGGTCGCGGTCAGAAACAAATGTAAACCTGGTCCTCTGCTAGTGTTGGCAGTGCCCAAGGAGGGAAGCGAGGGATGAAATGCCACAAAAGAACATACGGCACAAATGCACACTTCAAAAACTCCTGCCACCAGTCTCGGCGGTCAGTAATAAAACGGAGGGAAGCTAATAGAAATGCTATATTTAGTGTACTCACTGAGCACCACAATACACGCTCCTGCCGGTTTTTTTAATCCATGTTTAAAACTATCTCATGGTTTAGCACCCAACAAGCACAAGCACCTTCCTGGAAACTTACCCACCGCCTAAGATTTGCAGAGCTCTTCTAACCCAAAAGTACGGCCTGACAGCATTTGGTAACGTCTTCTGGCAGACCGACTCTCTCCTAAACTGCAGAACACTCCTCCTGCCTCAAATCTGCCTAAGAATACCAACACTAATGAGAAGGAGGGTCACAATTAAATCCTTGTTTATTTAGACAGAGGTATTTTTAATAGCTACTGATGACAGAAAGTCTAATTCATAACGCAGTCACCCAAAAAAAGCCTCATTTGGGTTCCTCTCCAAAAGCTTTTTAAGTGGGGCGTGTGGGTAGTCTGGCTTTCTGAAGCAAGAGACTTCAGCGCATAATTACACCAATCAAAACCAGGAGTGGTGGACTAGAGGAATCTTGTTTACAAACACACGAACTAAAGCACACTCCGTGACGGTGCATCTCTGTTCATGGAACCGGGTGCATTTCACGCTGCAGTCAACGTTCACACATAGAAAAACTCACACGGTTACATTAATTTGCTAGTTAGAGATCCGGATTTGGGCAATGATACTGAAAAGCTGGCCATCAGGCTTACAAATCCCAGTAATTTTTAAAGTGATAGAAAATAACATTCTTTTTCTTGTGCAGAAGAACCAAATCTGAGCGTGAAACAAGGATCTCATACCTGCCTCCGGGCAGAATTTCCCAGTGGTGTGAATTACAACTCTAGCCACGCTCTCTGTTGTACAATTACTTTGTGATCGACTACAAAGAGACTAGTTACAGAGAGCCGTGCTAAGCTCTCCTCTCCACGTGGCGACCTGTACAGGCAGTCAAGAAAGCAGCCCATCTTTTTTCGTAGCATTTCCTTGCGGTAGGTATGCTTTTAGTGCACTAGACCAGGCAGCTCAAGGCTTTGCCTTCAGCTCTCTCCCTTTCTTCTTCTCTCACAGAGCAGCCGAGTCTCAGCTTGCAGATAAGGAGAAGTGAGCTAACGGCAAAATGAATCGGTCATATTCAAGAGCCTCAGCCTCCAAACCCTCTGTTCCCTCCTCCCTAGGGAGTCATTACCACTCTCCCAAGAAAAGTTAAGTCCTGTTTGTAGAGACATCAGCAAGGGTTTCTAGTGCGCTCCACCTCAGAGAAAAAACATTGGGGAAGGAAGGGCAGACTTCTGTAACTTTACTTTCACTGGGCTCCCCACAAAATACCTTAGTCAGCATTTTTCCTAGCACATTTCCCAAGTGCTCTTACTTGCCACAAGTATCAGAACACCTACAGCTTTAAAAAAAAAACAAACCTCACTGAAAAGTCTCCCTGCAGTGAGTACTTATTTACAGCCCAAAAGTGAAAACTTTCTGTATTCTCTCTCATCTACAGCATGCCTGAAATACCATCTCTGGAGTTTACACCAAGCATACTCATGGTAAGTACAGCCTGATTATTTCAGCTCTGTGCAGCACATCCTTCTGCATCCACTCCGGCTGCTCTCCCAAAGCCTGCGCCCCACTGTATGTACAGGAGAGATTACTGCAGCAGTGATTTCAAACACCATGACCCTACAGCATAGTTTAACATCATCAGCTGAACCACTTGAAAACATGAGAAAGGCTCCAGGAATTCATCTTGCTACAAATATTAAACAAAGAATACTTCTCGATCGCCCCAGTCTCCTCCTTAACAAGGCAAAAAGTCATGGGAACTTGATCCTGCGGGATGCCCCCTCACTGAAACCTCACTGACTTCCGCAGCAGTTCAGTGCGCTGGGTACCTCACGCAAAGCCATCCCCTTTTCACCACTTCTACTTGGAAAAAAAAGTGAAAAGAGAGAGAAAAAGAGAAAGCGAAAAGGGGAAAAAGAAAGAGAGAAAGAGAGGGGAAAGAAAAGAGGGGAAAGAAAAGAGGGGAAAGAAAAGAGGGGAAAGAAAAGAGGGGAAAGAAAAGAGGGGAAAGAAAAGAGGGGAAAGAAAAGAGGGGAAAGAAAAGAGGGGAAAGAAAAGAGGGGAAAGAAAAGAGGGGAAAGAAAAGAGGGGAAAGAAAAGAGAAAAGAAAGAAAAAAGAGCCTTTTTTTTTTAATCTTGTCATTAAAGCAAAACAAAGCAGCCCCATCCACCGGCCCGTCCGGAGCCAGGATTTCTGTCTGCGCCTCAACTACCGGGGAAATCCCAC
>NW_010395224.1:0-1122 GCF_000710305.1 Buceros rhinoceros silvestris
CTCCTTTCTTGTCCGGTATTCCTGTCTCCAAAGCAGAGATCTACAGCCTCCATCCAGAAGACATCTACCTGGCTGACGACGACCTGGACACGGCCCTGGGCAAGGTGGCGATCAAGCCGGGAGGCAGCGCAAGGCGTGGCTTTGGCCCTACTTGACCCGTTCCTGGCCCCATCCCACCAGCCTGGCGGTGTTTGCAGCCCCCGCACCGGCCCTGGCCTTGGTCCCAGCTGCAGAGGCAACGGCTGGCTGTTCGGGCCGCCTCCCCGACCCGCAGAAGCGGCTGTGGGCTGGATCCAGCCCATCAGTTGCACCACATGGGCTTTTTATAGCACTCTGCCTGCCCAGCAGCGGCTCCTCGGGCAGCCTCGAGACACTGAACCTGGGAAATGTTCCAGTGCGGGACAGGGCAGGGGTGGTGCTGGGCCCCAGCACTCAGTCACTCGTGCACCAGCTGCAGCGAGAGCTGAGATGCCCAGAACGTGCTGTCCCTCATCCTCCCCAGCCAGCCAGGGCATGGGTCCTGCAGCCCCTGGCTGGGACCACATCCCCTGCAGCCAGAGACCCCAGGACCATACCGGGGCGGGGGTGTCTCTTGCAGACTAACAGTGGATTTTCTCCTTCTCTCCCAAGGGCACACAGCGGGCTCGGATCCTGTATCAGTGCTTTGCACTCCAATGTGAGTAGGCCTCGGTGGATGGGGATCAGTCCTGCCCTCACCTCAGTGTATGCCTTACTGCCCCCACGCTGACTCCTTTGACTCCCCTCAGACAAGACCCTGCTCCCTCTCTCCTTTTTCTCCTTCCCCGAGGCTGATGTCAGTTTGGCTGCTGTGGAGGACATGGAAACAATTAGCTTGAGCAGCTCTGCCAGGCCTGGCAGGAGCCCGGCATCTCAGCACAGCCCAGCAAAAGCCTCTTCCAAAATCATGTTTCTTGGAGCAAGCGCTCAAAACCACCTGGAAAACACAAGGGCCTGCTCCCACGCTGCCCAGCTCCACTCGTAGCACCGCTCCCTCGCCCCAGCTCTGTCTCAGCCCTTGAGGGGAAGCTCCTCCAGCTCTCCTTCCTCTGCAGGAGATGACCCAGCTTAGAGTTGGCATCGCGCGGCCGGAGGGTGAAGTGA
>NW_010395224.1:1284-1583 GCF_000710305.1 Buceros rhinoceros silvestris
GAGTGGGAGAGGCTGGAGCAGATGCTGGCCCTCCAACGTTCCTGCTGGAGCACGTTGTGCAGAGGAGAGAGCCCGCATGGGAGCTGGGGGACAGGGGCTGACACGAACCCCCGGGGACCTGCACGGCTGATGGACAGGGTGCTGCGGACTTTCCAGGGTGACCGTAGCACGGAGCAGAGCTGGCCCTGCTAGGCAGCCTGGCCTGGCACTGGGGCAGCCCCATCTGTCCCCACACAGGTTCAGGCAGCTCGTGTCCCACCCACTGGCTCCCGTCCCACCCCGCACTGGCTTCCCACAGC
>NW_010395224.1:1787-2207 GCF_000710305.1 Buceros rhinoceros silvestris
TCCGCGGCTCTCTTTGGCTCAAATCCGGTTCCCCATCCCTGTTCCACCAGCCCGAGCTTCCAGTGGGAAGAGGGGAACTTCTGCAGGATCCAAAACCACTTTGGCTTTGTTGAAAAACTGAGACAAGCATGAGCCACCTGGAATGTCGCAGCTCAGCAGCACGCGAGGGCTGCTCCCACCGCGCTGCAGCAAGTTTCAGGGCTGGCCTTGTAGTTTTTGAGTTAGGTGGGTTTAAGCCAAAACCCTGGAGCTTCCAGCAGCTGGAGGAGTTCTGGCTCCTCCTCGCAGAGGTCTCCTGGTGGAGGGGGCAGCCCAAGAAGCGGTGTCACCACCACCGCCACAGCTGCCCAAAGCCCACTGCGAACGCTGCGAGTGCGGCTGCCCCAGCGCAGGCGGCTCCTCGCCCGGATTCCCGACGCA
>NW_010395224.1:2509-3924 GCF_000710305.1 Buceros rhinoceros silvestris
TGCCTGTGGCCTGTAGCGGCTGGGACCCAGAGGTTGCAGACCACGTGCTTGGCCACCTCCTTCCCCCTGTTCTCTAGTAGATGCACTCAGAGCTTTAGGTCCTGCGTGATCTCCTGGAGCTGGCTGTTTTCCTTCAGGAGGCCCCTGCTTTTGCCCCAGCCTGCCCTGAGAGATGCTCTCCCTCATCGTTTGGTGGCCTCAGTCACCCCACTGTGGGTGTCAGCTACTGAGGCTTCCACCCACTGCTCCATCACCTTCACCGAGCTGTGGGGAGAAGAGGAGCACAGCCGCCCAAACCCTGGGTGAAGGCTGCAAACCACCGTTCTGGGGTGAACCCCAGCCCCAGGGCCAAAAGCTGCCGGGAAGGGGTGGAGAGAGGTGGCAGCTCTGGGGGCCTGGCAGGGAACTCACGTTGCCTCAGCTCCCCCAGACAGACCAGGAGCAGTGGTTTTAAGGAAACTGCTCCTTCACTCCAGAAAACCCTCCGTTTTAACCGAACTTCACCCTGCTGAGGACAACACTTAGCACCAAACGAGCCCAGGCTCTTGGAAAGCAAACACCCTCCTCCAGAGCCGGCCACAAGGGTGACAGATGCTGGAGTCCAGCAGCACTCGCTGCACATCTTGGTTTTCAGTCCCAAGGCCAAACCTAGCGCTGGCAAGGGCCATGTTTCCATCAGCATTCCCAGGAGAGAGCTGAGCTCTGTGGAAATGCCACCTGCTGCCTCACGCCGGACCCCGGGGGAGAGCTCCAGTCTTCCTCCCCACCCCCACCACCTTCCTCCCTCCCTTTTCCCATCACGATTTCATTCCGAAGCAATCCCCAGCCAGGGGGACCACCACACCCTCACCACGACAGCTCCGAGGTCACCTTGGCAGGGACATTATGTGGGGCAATGCCACCCGGCAGAGCCAGCACCCGGCACATCAGCTCAAACAGAGTCTGCTTTAATCCTACCTGGGTGTCAGCCCACACACGGCACGGACGAGGGACAAGCCCAGCTGGCAGCAGGAAGCCATGTGTGCCATGGCGGGAGCCAGCCCCCGGCTTGAAAAACGCTCCCCAAAGTCCAAGGCAGTGGGAGATGGCAGATTGTCATCGCTCCAGAGACGTGTCCTCAACAGAGATGGGGCATGGCGCTCCCCCAGCCCCTCCGGCCGGCAGGGAAAGGGCTCTCCGGGAGCCCTAGGGCAAATCCTGCCTTGGGGGGATTCGCTGTGTGCTGGTTCAGAGGACCCGGGGGTCTGTCCGGTCCAGCCACACCTCTCAAGCGGGAGCGGGCAGGATCAGGCCACTGTCCCACGGTGCTCCCGGCTGGGTCACAGTCCCTCGTCCCTGGGAGGCAAAGATGCAAGTGTCAGCGGTCAAGGCAGGAGCAGCCCCGACACGTTCACGCCTGCAGCGCAGGCGGCAGG
>NW_010395224.1:4054-5231 GCF_000710305.1 Buceros rhinoceros silvestris
GGCAGGAGGGTGGTTTTCCCGCCTCCCCCAGTCTGGCTGCTCCCAGGGAGGCTCCGCTGCCAGCACAAGCAACCTCAGACGGGGAAAGTCTGACCTGGTGTTAACCGTGGCGGTGCTGCCTCAGTGCTCGCTGCCGGCACAGACACCGCACAGGGACACGGCCCCAGGGAGACGCACTTCTGGGGGCAGCGAGCAGCACCAGGGTGAAACTCCTCTGCGAGATGCCCCCAGCCCTCTCCAAACGAGGGCGACTTTTGCAGGAGGCAAAGGAGCGTTGGCCCTTCCTCACTTGAGGGGCTGGGGACTCGGGGAGCAGCAGGACCCCAACCCTTGGTCCCCTCCCACCCTGCGCAACCCCACGTGGGACATTTGTGTCCCCATCCCTTTCCCTGCCTGGAAGGGAAGGTCTCGTTTCTGTTTCTGAGTCTGACGGGGGGAGCTGCTGCCACAGGGCAGAAAGAAATTAGGGATTCGGGGCACATCCAAACATGATGCTCGCAGGGAGATGTTTCCCAGCCATTCCGTTCCCTGTCCCCAGCACCACGCGCCCGGGTCCCACAGTCTCACTCACCATCAGAGCTCATCGCGGGTGGTGGAGCGGAGGTAGCCGGCACTGCCCCGTGAGTCCCTGAGGGTCTTATGTGAGCCAACCCAGTCGGTCTTCTTGGTATCGTCGTCCCAGATGGTGGAGGTCTCCGTGTCACTCAGCCAGTTGCTGTCACCAGCGTAATGGGTGGGATAAACCAGGAGTGGGTGAGCTGAAAACACCAGCAGGTCCCGGGGGGTGAAGTGCTGCTTGTAATCCTCACTGGGGAAAGCAGGACAGACCCAAGATGAGAAATGGGCTTCCAGAGCATGGCCCCACGGAGGAAAAACGGCCAGGAAAACCACACCACACACCCGGGGAAGGCACAACAGGGGGCAGGTGATGGGGAGGGACACAGGGGACCAGAGAGGGGCTGTGGGGAAGGCAGCCTTGCTGGGAGGCTGCCCCATGCTGCTGCTGCCCACAGAGCCTGGATGGGGAGGGACTGGGGAGGAGTACAGAGGGGATGGGACCCATCTCCCCCCAGCAGCTCCAGCGGCACGGGGCCGGCCCTGGCACGGAGGGGGTCTCTGGCACAGCATCTCACCAGCCCAGTCCCGGCTGGCCCTGGGCCAGGGCTGTCTGGTGCCG
>NW_010395224.1:5305-5629 GCF_000710305.1 Buceros rhinoceros silvestris
TGCCCAGGGCTGTCTGGTGCCGTTGCCCCGGCAAGCATGGGATGCCCAGCTGCTCCTGGTTCACATCCAGACCACTAATCCGCCCCCCAGTCCACCCCCAGCCTCCCTTTTACATGCCTAATCCCTCTGTTTCACCACGCTGCTCACTGGCTTTCCCACCCCCCTCTCCCCTAGGACTTCTGGCCACCAGTGCTCGCCCACCCCCTACATTGCCTCCCCCTCCCCAGACACAGCCTTGCTCCTGACCCTCCCCAAGAATGGGGACATGGAGATACCCCAAGATGGGGCTGAGACCCACAACCAGGGGTGGGAGATCCAAGAGAC
>NW_010395224.1:5892-6156 GCF_000710305.1 Buceros rhinoceros silvestris
GGCAGCGGTCGGGACGGCAATGAGCTCATGCTACAGATGTTTTCCTCCAGCATGAGCAACGCGGCGAGGGGGGGGACCGGGCGGGACGGTGACGGCAGAGAAGAAACACATGCTCCCTGTCACAGCCATGCTGCTCAGCCAGGCCAGCACCCCTCCTGCACCCCCTGCTCCTTACTTGGGGTGCTTGTCGTACATGATGGGCAGGAACTCGTCCACCGGCAGCATTTTGGAGAGGGGCTTGGCGGCCAGCAGCTTCTGCGCCCC
>NW_010395225.1:0-1137 GCF_000710305.1 Buceros rhinoceros silvestris
CGGGCCGGGCCGGGCCGCGGGGGGCGAGCGGCCGTGCCGTGGCCCGGAGGGGAGATGCGGAGGACCCGAGCGGGTCGTGCGGGACGAAGGGGTGTCTCCTTGAGTGGCACCGGCTAGGAAAACCTTTTCTGGTGTTCGGGAGGTTACTGCGAGTCACGTCTACAAAGCAAAGCCCGAAATCCTGAACAGGGCCTTGTAACGGGCTTTGGCTTCCCAAGCTCTGAAGTCATGGAAAGGTAACCAGAACATAAGCGCAGTGGCTCTAAAAGGGGGTCGGCTTCCCCTCTGCCTCGATTTCTGCTCTTTTGCTTCATGTATATCACATTTCTTGGTGATCCTCATGATTGTGGTCATTGCTATACAAAAGAAAAAATATTACTAGCTTTATTTAATCGTATAATTGTATTTTCACTTTCATGTTCTCTCTTCATTTGGGGGGGGAGGGTAGTTTATTCCTGACCTGAGTAGTCAATAACACGGGTGTCAGGAAGAGAAACCACCATCACCTATTTCAGATGTTATTTTAGATGTACCAAGCACAAACACGTGCAGCTTCTGCTTATTCTTACTCAATGGAAACATTGCCTATGGCAGTTCGGAAAACACATCAGCAGAGAAGGAGGGAGAGCGCTGTCCGGGGGGCTCGGCCCTTGCTGCGTGCGCCCTGTGTTTAACGCCCTGCACACTTAGTCTCTGGATTAGCACGTGGACACCAGAACGCGCCGTGCAGAAGCCACCGTGATGGCAGAGGCTGAGAACCCACCAGAAATCACGCCCTAGTGTGAACCAGTAAAAGGCAGTATTAAAAGGAGCAAACAGAAGCTAGCAGAAGCCCTCACATTGACGGTAATTTAAGGCCTTTTCAGACTGTTCCAAGCTGGTTCAGTCACAGCCCGACGTCTCACTCGGTAGTGCTGCTCTGAGGTCTGTCCCAGGCCAGGCCAACACCCACTGCTGCAAAATCAGCTGATTTAGAAAGTTAATTCTCAATTTTAACACCCACATATTTCCTCACAGCCTGTGGGTAACAGAGTTCAGCTTATTACAAGAATCAGGGACTATTTCCGTGAAAGATGTTACCTGAGCAGACAAACTTTTTCTTTTTCTTTTCTTTCTTTTTCTTTTTCTTTTTCTTTT
>NW_010395226.1:0-3814 GCF_000710305.1 Buceros rhinoceros silvestris
GGTGTGGGGTGTGTGACAGTGGCTCTGCGTTGGCCCTGGCCACTCTGGTCCAGATGCCTGTGCCGGGCATCTGCCTCCCGCGGCTGAGGTGCCACCCCAGCACAGCCTGCTCGACCCACTGAGCACGGGAGCCTCTCCTCCTCCAGAAGGTGCCTGGGGAGCAGCTGGTGCGTAGCTGGTCTCCAGCCGTGTTTGGCAGAACCGTCTCTGCCCAACACGCTCTCAGCCCTTCCCTGCGCTGCTCCTCATGTCCGTCACTGACCAACGACTTCGTTTGTGAATTCAGAGCTATTTATAGAAAGGGAACAATTTAAGGTGGAGATTCCAGAGTCTCGTAGGGCCTTTCCTTTGCTCGGGATATTGTCTCTTCCTCCCTCATCCCCTCTGTGAACCTGTCTTGTGTTTGCGTTGCAGGAGTTGTTTGTTGAAACCATTGCCAAAGACGCTTACGTGTACGCTCAGCAGGGTAAAAGGAAAACTCTGCAGAGAAAAGACCTGGGTATGGGAGCGTGTTCTGTGCTATCCTTCGCAAAGGGTGGAGGAATTTTCCACCTGCCCTGGTGTGATGAAGTGTCTGGAGGTGCTTCTTTTTCTTTCTCTGGGGCTGAAAGACCTCTCTTCTGCTAATTATTGCGCTAGTAATTGCACATACCAGCTCCAAACCAAGTAAACTCTTTGAAATCGGTGACTGTGCTCTCATTTCAAATGCTGTTTGAGGCAGATGCAGAGACGGAGCCGGTTTATCTGGGGTGATTGTTTTCCATTTGCTTTGCAGATAATGCCATTGAAGCGATCGATGAATTCGCCTTTTTGGAAGGTGAGTTTCTACTTGGATTCACTAATTTGTGCCGTCTCCTTGGGAGAGAAAGAACTTCAACCTTCACATCCTTTTTCCACATCTGTAATAGCGTGACTTGTTACGCCTCTCTGAGAGGTGAAACACCGGTCAAGTGGACTCAGACATGGTATTTTTGAGCTAGATTTGGTTTTACTGGTGTGTGATCGCTTGAACTTTAAAAAGTTGCTGCATGTTCCTTTGGCAGCTTGTGAACAAGTGTTGTTTCACACAACTGCATTTCTGATTCCTGAGACTATCGTTTATTACTGTGTTTTAGGTACTCTGGACTGAGCTGGACGGAGCCGGAGCTCTCTGGAGAAAAAGGCTGCAGAGATGGACGTGGGGTGGAAACCAGGACGACGACAGTTCAGAAACAGTTCCTAAAATTGAGATGCTGAAATGGCAGCCGTGATGTTTTGTATAAAGTTTAAGTTGTTGTAAGTTTTTTATTTAAAACGCATATTTTTTCATAAATGTTTTGTACGTCACTCACCCGTGCCCCGCTGCGGCGGCCCGGCTGCTCTCCAGCTCTGGCCGGGTCACAGGGAGCAGCAGCCCCTTCCTCTCCAGGTACTCTGCAGCTCCGCCGAGCTGTGGGCACAGGGGGGTGGGTTTTTTATGGAAATGTATTTTTCTTTGATGTGTTTGTTTCTTGGCTGAACGCCATTAAATGTGTTATTTTTTTGTTGTCCTGGTTTCTCCTGGGCGCTGCTGGGCTGGTGGGGCTGGTGTTCCTGTAGCACTTTGGTGAACGATGTCCTTTTGGAAGGGTCCCTTCTAGGAGCAATTTGCTTTGCTGATTGTTTCCTCGAAGCGTCTGTCCCAGCGGAGCCCCCGCTGTCCTCTGGGAGCTGTGGAGGCCCTCAGGGAGCCTTGCCTTCTTCCTGGGAGTGCGCAGCTTCCCAGCACTGCCGCGACCTCTAAATAATTGTAGCCACACGCCCCACCCCAAGCCCCCCAGACCCTGTTTTGGGTGCCAGAGTGCTGTCAGACGCTGATGCTGCCATCACTGCGCGCTCCCATTCCTGACCCCGGCAGAACAATTTTCCACGGGAGCTGGATCTGTTCCCTGCCCCGGGCACTTGGCCCAGTCAGGGCAGAGGTCCCAACTCCTGCAGTTCAGAGCCACCCACAGGGAATGTTCAGGACGCGCTGCTGCCCTCGGCCGAGGGGTCTGCGAGTCCCTCACCTCCCACAGCACCCTCTGCCTCTGCTGTTCGCAGGACTCGACTCGTGTCTCTCCTACGTGTGTTGAACAAGCCGGAAGGAAGGATGCTTCCTCTCGGCTCCAGGGCTCAGCCGCGCTGCAGAGAGCTGCAGCGTCTCCCTGCAGTCGTGGGGAACGCGCTGTCACTGCTGGTATGTCCGAGTCCCGCCGTGTTGCCGTCTTTGATAAAAACCGGGCTTTGTCCCAGTTCTGGCGCTGTGGAGGAAGGACAGCGGGTTGTCCCTCCAAGATGGGTGAGGGTGAAGGATTCGGTTCCTTTCAAATGAGAGGACTTGAAAGTGACTCTGAGTCGCCACACACTTAATGAGTTTGAAAGTGGTGGTAAGAACAAAGACCCCCAAGGGAGCTTCCCCAGGGCGGGAAACCCTTTGAAGTTTGCTGGAAGCCCGATCCCACAGAGCTGTTGCGGGAGAGATTCCATCGCGGCCCAGGCTGTGGAGGTGTTTGTTCCGATCACAATCTGGAGACATTTGCTGGCGATATGCAAACCCGTTTGTCTCCGCTTGTCGCCCGCTGAGGGGGGGCCCGGTATAAGTATCAGAGACACTGGAGACCTTCTCGCGTTTCCCCAGGCGCAGCATGTGGGACCCACTGGCCGTAGTCCTCGTCGCGGGGCTCTTGCATGCTCCCATCCTTGTCAGTAAGTTCCTTTTTGCTTCTCACTGCTTTGGCCTCTGTCAGTGGAGAGAAGAGGGCTTGTGCGGGGGCACGGCACGAGGCTGTGCGTGGGCTGCCTGCCTGCCTGAAGCTTCTGTACGGGCACGGTGTGTGGTTCCTGCGGTGCTTTGCTGTGGGCAGCCCGGAGGACTGGCTGTGCTCAGCAAATAGCTCGGGGTCTGCCTTGTGCCGAAATCTTTGGAAATTTTGGTGCCTGTGAGCTGCTCCCGCCCGAGCTCGCATTGCAGCAGTGTGAAAGAGCCGGGGACTGATGGCCTGAGACAAACCCTGCGGAACGCGGCGTTTTCGTGGAGTCCTTACAGAGGTGTTTAGCCCAACGGGCCAAGTCTGAGAGGTCAAGGGGGTCCTGCCTGTTTACGATGACTCTGCATCCCTCCTTGTGCTGAAGCTGTTTGGTTCCGGGCAGGCAGTGCCTGGAGGCTTATGCTCGGTGCTCAGAGCCTCCTCCCAGTTCAAGCAGGAAAGGGGGTGCATTATAGCTGGGGTAATGCTGGCCTTGCTGGTTTGTGACTGCAGGTGCTGGAACCCTCAGCAGAGAGGACGAGCAAAGGAACCTGTTTGCAGAGAGGGGCTGCTGCAGGAGGCAGAGCCATTTCCTGCACGTCGGCCGTGGTGAGTTCCCCCTTTACCCGCAAGAAACCTGGATCCCTTGAGCTTCCCCACTCATGTCCCACCCATCATCCCTTGGATGTTTCTCTATGTTGAAATTATCATTGTGACTTTTTCCGCAGAGGATTAAGGACAGAAATACTCTGGGGACTTGTTGCCCAGATAATCCAATGCTTAAAGCATGTTTCAGCACAGACTAGAAGCCGTTGAGTAGCCTGGATCTGTTTATCTGCACGTAGGAGGCTTCATTCGTTGTACCAGTGTGCTGCAACGTGGGGGAATCCCATGTGTGAACCTGGTGTTTGCTGCTGGTGTTGCACGAGTTCAGGACTCCTGCAGGCTTTCGCTCTGCAGGGTTGATGCTGGCAGGGCTGTCAGCAAGACAACAGCGTGTCCTGACTTTACTGTGCAGAGAAACAGGCCAACGGTGTCCTGGCTCATACCAGCACTGGTGTGGCCAG
>NW_010395227.1:0-6335 GCF_000710305.1 Buceros rhinoceros silvestris
TATATTATATATTAATATATTTCAATACATTTCCTTCAGAACTTCTGTGCCATTCCTTGCTTTTTGAGAATTTGTTGATAATTTAATGTGAATTGACATAATTTACATAATTAAATGGATATGAGTTTCCCTCAAGATCAGTTAATATCAGAACTGGCTTGAGTCACAAAATTCAGACCACACTGAGATTATTGGAAAGTTTAGGTTCCATATTTGTTTTCAGTAAATGGAAGGGAATATGTCATCCATCAAAAAAGCTGGATTTGGATTAAGAAAACTAACTGCATTCCATGGCATGCTTTTTTTTTTTCCAAATCCATGTTCATGTGCATACAGTATTATATTGACTAATTTTGGTTTCGGTGGTCCGGCATGAATGTATATGATAAATATGCATAGAAAAATAAATTAATGTAATTACTGGGAATGAATTTAACATTGAAACTGAGAGGGTTGTACTCTCTCACAAACTCTGCCAGTAATAGCATCATGTGTTTTGTACAGTGAACCTGAAGCCCAAACTGATTTTCTCTGAAGTAACGCTAACTTAAAGTGAGGTATTTTCATCCTTTACTTTTTATGATAAAAAATAAGCAACATGTTAACAAATATTTCCATTCAAAATGCATCCTTTTTTTTCCCCCCAGAATGTATTCCTGCTAAATGAAAATGATCAATGTATTTTATTGCTGAATAAAGAGAAGTGGGTTCGACAGGGTGAAAATATTGGTCAAATGTCAGTCATAACAACAAGAAGCATAACATTTTCCAGCTAAAGCACAGAATTTCATCTGCAGATTTGTATTAGGATGGGATGTATATTAGGATTAGATTTATACGGGGATGGGAAAAGGTATCATTTACCAGTCATGGTCCTTGTCTTTGCTTCACTGGAGACTCCACAATGTGTTTTCCCACTCAGTCAAGGAGGGCAAATGAGCAATTAAAATCTTGTCTAGTTAGGGAATGAGAAACATATTACAGTTAACAATGTGTAAATTTTAGCTAATAGATCTTCTCAGGAAGAGTTTCCTGACATCAAACCTTGGGAGGGAGCTTGTGCTAGAGGCAAGCTGAAGAAGTGTACCCTGCAACAGACACATTTGCTTTTCAAACCTAACTACTGGTGAGTAACACAGTCCTTTCGCAGTGAGGACACTTGAGCTGCGTGGCCCTTCACAGGAAGTACTCACACACCAGCCTGCAGCAGTTAAAGAGCCTTAAATCTCTTGCTGTTGGCATTTTATTTCACCACTGAAGAACACTACTGTAACCTACTGGTTACAGTTCAGCTGCAGCTGGAGAAGTAAAGGAGGTTTTTGATTCATTCTTGTGTGTTACTAGAGTAAGTACACCCCAAGTATTGTCTCAACAGAGAGGTCATGGAGTTAATGAGCACAGAGACTGAACAGACCTGCTGTATCTAGAGGTGATCCCCTAAGGGCAAGGTTACAAAACGCTGTGGGGAAGCCTACAATCCCCTGTGCCTTCTTGACAGTAGGTAAACAGAGAGCTTCCTCCTCTGGGTTGTTCCTTGTGGACTCTGCCGTAGGACTCCATTGAAAGGATGAGAAAACATATCTTTAAAAACCAGCCGTGTTCCTGACTCTACTACAGTCACAAGGTCAGGCAGCTTGGTCATTAGAAAAGATTATTTTGTTTCGTGATATTATTCTAGCCACCAAGAAATGCTGTTAGCTTGCATGCACCCATTCATATGATAGGGAAAACTCCAAAGATACACTTTAAGTGGAAACTGAGTAAGCAAAATATTTGTAATGAGGTGGTTTTAGTATTCCTGCCAAGACAAATCAGAGAAGGGAAGAAACAGAAGTCTTGAGAGTATTTCCTCTCATGACAAAGATGTGACCGTATAAACATATGGTCTGAAACAGGAACAGCACGTTTGAGTAAGCGGTGAATACTCTGCAACTTCAGCTGCACTGGCAGTTCAGGAGATACCATTACAACAAGAGTTTTCTGCCACATTTACCCCTGAAATCTGCCCACATACAACTGGAGATTATCACTCTTCCTGCAGCGATGTGAAGTGGCTGTTCTTTTGAGCTTGTGAAACAAGATATTGTAACCACCTTTACCTGGGTATACCTGAATGTAGTAAATGAATGTTCAAGCTCCTCCTGGTATGGTGAGTTTGAGGATGCAAATGACTTGTTTTAAGGAGTCAGGCAAGAGCTGAGTCTAGATGAATGGAGTGGTCATTTGTCTCATTCAACAATCTATTAAGATTTTTCTCTTTTTCACCATGGAAATGCCCCCTTTTTGATATTCAGTGTTGCTGCAGAAGAGTGTTCTGATCAATCACCGTTCTTTGAAAAAAGCAGATTACGTGCAGCAGTACTATCATGACCACAAGTAACTTTCTTTTAGCATCCAATCCAGTTATTGTAGAAACCAGTGAAAAAACATCTCAATTCGATGAGCATTGGTCGGGATTAGGCATCTACTGCCTCTTAGGACTGTTCTGAAACTGGTCGTAGGATCCTTAAAGTCACTAATAGGAAGAAAACCCATCACTTTTTTAGAGTCATGGCTGAAGAATTCACGATTTAATGTCCCATAAAATCAGTCCTATGCCTAGATCATGATGCTCTTTACTTTGTCTTCTTACTTGCATTCAATAATTTTTATGCTTCCTTCCCCCATCTTTGTCTGATCTAATCCTCTGTGCCAAGGGTTTCCATCTTCTTTCTTTAGCCCTGTCACTGTGATACTTACTGCTGGTTCTGTACCAGGTTGTTTTCTTTGAAGAGGCTGAGTATTTTCAAACTATTATAATGATGCTACAGGCAACCCTTTCTTGAGACACCTCTCTGTTGATTTTTGTCTTGTTCTAAAAAGAAAAATTGTTTTCCAGTATTACCTTGTCCTTCTATCTCTTTGTTTCTTCCCCTTTGCCCACCTTTTTTGCCATCCTTTTACCACCATTTAAAGAAAGTCTTATAAAATCTATTTTTATTTTCCTTTCTCCTGTCTAGATAGTCTATTTCTGTCTGTTCCTTCCACACTTTTTCTTCATCTCACATCAAATTGTTTACTTGACACATTATAATTACTGCTTTTAAAGTTATTTTCCACTCACAGTACACCAGAACAAAAGTGTGCACAAGCAGTTTGAGCCTGTACATAACGTGGAGGTCTGGGCCTCTGTGAGATATAACATTGTGCTATACTCAATGTGAAATATAATTGTGTTACCTAATGCAGGTAAAACTGCTGTTGTGGAGCAAGAAAGCAGGGGTGAGCTACGTGAAGCAGAATAGAGAAGGCAGGAAAGGGCAAAGACAAATGGTGTAAATATGAAGAGTTGAGAAGAACAGAGACCAATGGACAGGGCTGGAAGTGACTGGGAAGGAGTAGGGGGCTGAAGGGGAGAGCAAGGAGGAGCAGATAAAAAACCCAAACATAAATAAAAGTGGGGGAAGGAGAATAAACCTGAAGGCAGTGAGGGTGGAGAAGTAGAGCAGCTTCCATCTTTGCAAAGCTTCACAGAGATTTAAGAACAAAGAGCTGTGACAACAGCTGCTGTGAATTCAGGGCAGGGTGCATAGCTGTGAATGAAAATGACACTGATATTAAGTGACCCAAAATACAATGTGCTGTCTGGATTTTTATTTAATTTTACTGTAAATGTAATGAAGTTCATACACTGCATTTGCTGAATCTCTGACTTTCCTTGTTTCTTCTTTCTGACAACAGATAACTTTTTTCCTTGCATAAAATTGTGATTCATTTTGTATGAGTCAGGAAGGAACCTTAGGGCAGAAATTATTCTCCTTGATTTGGAGAATCTGTGAAATGCAAGATGGAAACAAGATGACCTGGTTCATTAGGAGAAAAACTTGGGAAAGGAAGAGCATCCAGATCTTCGCTCTCCTTTACCTGATGAATGTAAAAGGATGTCCTGGCTTTAAAGGAAATGAATTTGAAGCCCTCCTCTCTCCCCTGTCTGCAAAGGGGTTCTCCTCGCTGGCTGCAGCAGTGCCCTTTGGCTGCCAGAGCGGCTGGTCAGTATGTGGGGTCTCATTTGAGGGTAGTCCTACCTTTTAAGCCATGTAGTACAGATACAGGTGTACCTTTTATCCACCGTCACCTTCAGTCCTATGTCCAGGCAACTCCTGTCCAGTTTTCAATAGAAAGACAGCCTACAGTAGCCAGTGACCTCAACTCTGCCTCTCTGATCCTTCTTATCCCCCCAAACCCAGAGACGTGGAACTGATCGTGTCCCAAGGCAAGTTCTGACTGATTGCAATGATTAAAAAAACCCTTGAAATACGAAGATTAAGAGAGAAAAATAGCCGCATTAAAGGCAGATGGCACAACTCAGTTATACCTTTGCGAGTTCAGCAGTTAGTTTCTTCTCAGGAGAAACAGGAGATAATTTACGTGGCAGCCTGATGTTTTTCTTCTCCCTTCCTCTAGAGTGGGATGTGAGTAAAACTGATGGCTACAGACTGCATCTATTGGAGAGCAGATGGACTACACATTATGTTTCGTCCACTCTTTGGTCATGCAAAGCAGGCTACTCCTACACAGAGCATTTACCCAGCTGGGTCCAGTTGCTGCGTAGTTCTCTGACAGCAATCAATCGCAGCTCAGTGGAGTTGCAGGTGCCTGTGAACAGCAAGAAGAAAGCTGCTTACATACCTTGTAGTTTCTGTAGCTTCTCAGATAAGATTTCTTCAGTTCTTCTTTGCGTCTACCTGGAAATCTTTCATGGTAAAGATTCATGTGAAGAATTTTCTCAAAATACATTGTTGAGTTTCCTGTAGATTAATTTTGCAGAAAGTTATTAGGGAGCTGAGGTTCAGAATTCCCATATCTAGCATACAGCTTCATTGCCTAGTGATGCAACCCTGAGGTGGGTCTTCCTCTCTCTCCTGAAGGCAGAGAGGCATCTTGAGAGAAGCAGGGCTGTTTTCAGGGATGATGCAAGATTTTAATTTTATTTTACAGAACTGATTCTTTCTTTTCGGGATGACTAAGGAAATCACTGAAATGATCTCCCACATAATTGTGGTTTATTTAAACTGTTAATGTAAAAGTCAATGTATGGGACGTTGTATTTTGCAGAAAAAAAAAAAATTTCTCCCCCTACGTTTTCATTGCTAGTCAGCAAAGGTATGTGTGTGCTTATATGGTCATCTTCTAATTTCAGCTTGTATAGAGCATCACAAAACTCACACTGCAGAATTTTTGTTTTTTTCAGTGAACTTAGCATTTTGTAAAGTACTAAGGAAAAAAAACCTTCCTTTTTTGTTTTAATTTTTTTTTAAAGAGGGTGCCTTAAGAGTGTTTCCACATATGACCCTATCATGTAGGTGCCTGGTCTGCAGTTCTGATGAGGAAAGAGGTGGTAGAGCATCATCTGCTTCATTCTTGGTGTTTTAGATGAATTTTGTAGACTATATGAAGCATGAGATCTGGCTGTTACAGACAGGACTGTAACATAGCTCACCTAAGAGATAGAAGCTGGTAATTTAAAACAGGAGAGAGAAATAGCCTATTTATGAGTTCTTTCAGCTCTCCACTCCTCCATGATAAAGCTTTCCTTCAGCTGAAAGAATAGGGAAGTTTGTTAGGTAGATAGGTATACTGAGCTGGAGGAGAGGAGTGGACAAGAAAGGAGAGGACTGCTGACTACTGCCAGATGAATGAAAAGCAGCAGAGGACAGAAAGAGTTCCTCTTTGTGGTGATGCTCCTGGAATTTATATGAGACAAATATATACATTACTTGAGAAAGAACAAAAACCAATCTATACTCTTACAGTTAGGGAAAGCCCTTACAGTAATCTCCTTGAAACAACACATAAATCTCCTGGTTAAGGTTACTCATCTATCATCAATTGCTGCTCTATGGAGATTATACCCATTTTATCTGAGAAAATGAAAGAATGACACCCCCTGCACCGTCTCTTCATACTGCTGTATAAAGAAAATGAATAATTGGCATTGATTACATGTGTGTTGAGAGAGTAGCACTGTTCTGTCACTTGTAGGATGATTTTGCCTGAGACGGTTTTGGTAATCTCAGGTTATTTCTGGGTACCCTGCCTGGCTCCCTGCTAGGACTGAGCAACTGTGGCCATGAACAAGGAATCTCTCCTGAAGCTGGGGTTACAATACACATACACGCACAACAGTGTGAGGAGACCTGTCTGCAAGTTTGTAATGCAGGATCAGCCTGTGTGGCGAGAAGCTGGGGTGGGGGTGGGGGGGCGGGCAGGAATAAGTCCTCCCAGCAGTTGTCTCATGTCTGTCAGTGGGGGCTGCTGCTCCAGCTGCAAAGTTTCTTGCTCTGCACTCTGCTCAT
>NW_010395227.1:6500-9468 GCF_000710305.1 Buceros rhinoceros silvestris
AATTTATTAGAGCCTGATGACAAATTCACACATTGGCTATGAGTGCACATGTAAGAGGCAGAAAAAGCAAATTCCAGCTGGAAAATCTCACCTCACCTTGTATTGGCTTAGGCTGACAAAAATGTCCCTTGTATCTTATCTCATAGAGTTGTTTCCTAAGATCCTTGCTGTGTTCGTTCTGTCCCCAGTTGGGAAAAAATTGATATGTCATAAGCTGGGTGAAGAAATCTACTGCATGGATGATGTCTTCTTTATACCTTTGTCTAACAGCATATTTAATGGCCTCACAACACACAAGTAGCTTTGTGTTGACTCTTGTCAGTGGGTATAACAAAGAGAGATAGTTTTAGTAAGGAGCTTCTTGGAGTCAAAAAGAAAATAAACTCTCCTCTCATTGAATATATTTGAAGTTTGACCTGTAAAGCCCTTCCAGGTGGTATATAGCTTGGTGAATCTGTGTTTTCTCTCTTTTGGGAGCAAAGTCAGATTATTCTCACTGTGATGAGCTTTTACTGCTTTCCCAGATCAGATTTGGAGAGTGTCTGCTTCTGTAGTGGTAGATGTGTGTCCCAAAGGGACAAGCAACAGTCTTAGAATTGAACTTCTGCCAACCATTTTCATTCTTTAGCAGAACTTCTCTGGAAACACTCATCCTAGCCATTTGATTTTTCAAGGAAATACAAACACACTCAAAATCATATATATTTTGCTGAAATTTCAGCATTTTGTGAGGGAGAAAGCTCTGACGTTGCTGAAACAGGAAGTTTCACACTTACTATACATGTAGGAAATATTACCTCATGGTATCAGTACGGGATCAGTTCCTGAAGATGTTTTACTAGGAATTCTCTTTTCCATTTCATTTGTCCTCTAAGTCAAGAAGGTACCGCTAGCCACTACAGAGAGACAGTAAGACATTTTGTGTTACGGTGAAATGTACAAAATGATTCAAGGCACCTTTTTATGAAATTCACTTTATGAAATTTTTAGAGAATCTGGATAGCTTCTAGTGCTTAACAGGGACTGAGCTGGGATTTTCTGTGGAAGTGACTATCTGAAAGAATATTCTTCTTTTCTAAAAATCAATACCTTTTCACAAGAAAAAGAAAATTATGTCAGTGTTCTCTGGCTTCCCATTTGAACAGGCTTTGCCATTTTCATTTGCTGTGGAAAACGTCTATCAACCAGGAAGCAAAGACACATTTTTTTCCTTATTTCTTTTTGCAGGAAATTCCTTCTTGTGAAAATATTTTAAATTTTAATTTTACTCTAAATCAGGTTTCTTTGTTTGTTTGTTTGTTTTATTTTCACAAATGTGAATTTTTGTGTGGGAGGGATGTAACTTTTGAAGACTGCTGCATCCTTTAATTGTGCTAAGGTTAGGAGAAAGAATAATTAATACGAATATGAAAGGCATCTGCAATCTCTAATGATGCTACAGTTATCCATACCCCTGAGATTTCCAAACTGTATCCTGCAATATGCTTCATACCCAAAAGCTGGAGGAAAATGTGTGACAGAAATTAAGAGTAGCAGCTGAATGAAGTGAGTTACAGTAATTCACTGGTGTCTGGTTCCAAATCAGCTCCTGAGTCATTGCCATTGACTTATGAATTTGTATATGATTCGGAGCCTTCCTAATTAAGAATGTTCTTTATCATTCCTTCTTGACAGTAGAGGTCAGCTGACTTGACATTATTTCATGTGAGTGATTGTCCTTACAAATGACTGCGATGGGGGATTTCCAGGAGAGGATCTGAATGCTGTCCTCCAGCAGGATTGAGTGGCTCTGTTCAGGGAGTCTGTCTTCAAGAATGTTCTTCAGAAAAGGTAGTTTGTAGAGGGTAGAATGTCGACTGATGTATTGATTCCTGACTGATACAAAGCATTTTGGGCATCACAGAGTAGTTTAGAGAACTTGCAATTTAAATTTTTTGTAGAATTAGTGAACGCGGGAACATCACAAAGGTCCCATTCTCATTTTTTATCCCCCAAAAATTCTTTCAGGAAGGAAAAAGAGGAAAAAATATTTAATAAATAGAGTTTTAGTTTCTTTTTCAAATAACATTTTGACTACCAAAAGTCCCTTTAGTGGCAGCTCTACTGACTTTGCATAAGGAATGCAATGAATTCAGAAGTCCCGTCAAAACAAGAAAAAACACATATATAGAGTATTCAGAGCTGTGAAAGTCAGTATCAGTGTACTATACAGTTTTTCTTCTGCATAGGAAAAGACATCAACAAAGTCCCTATTAGTAGTCAGTAGTCTTATGGCCTGATTTTGAAGTCAAAAGCATGGTAAAACCCTAAAGGTTTATTACATCTGAAGTATAAATCTGTTAAATATGAATCCATATTGCACCAAAATACTTCAGCAGTTCTCCTGAGTAAATGGTATTCATTTAAGCAGGGTATCACATTGTATGAAATATATTTTGGTTTCATTTGCTGAAAATAGATTAATTTAACAGTATTCTTTTATCCATTGTGCTAGATGCATTAGAGACCAACTTCCTCAGGCATTCATTTAACGGGTCTCCATTGCATAGGGTTTTGTCTGATGGAAGGGAAATCAGTTGCTTTACAAGGCCTGCTTGATTTCTTTAACAGCTATTCAGTTTTCTGTTCTCCCACATCTAGAGTTAAATTTCCTGTTGCATCTTGCACAGGACCGAGTAGAAAAAGGTGAGAAACAAAGGGAGAATCAAACTCCATCACTTAAGTAGATCAGATGGCTTTTGCCATTTGATTGTGAATCAGCTTTACCCAAAGATGAATAAAAATTAGAATTTATGGTTTAGAGGAAGCTCCAATGTTTGGAAATCTTATTCCAGGCCTTTTTGGAAGAAATTGCGAGAAATATCCTTGTGAAGGAGACACTTTCAACAACGGTGACAGCAATATTGCCTCTTTAATCTGCATCTGATTGTAGCAACTGTTGAATGGAATACTGCCCTTTTCATTCCTG
>NW_010395227.1:9563-15738 GCF_000710305.1 Buceros rhinoceros silvestris
CTGCTCTAAAGAGTGCTAGAAACTGAGAAGGATGGAGAATCAGATGGCCAGGGAATATGAAAGCTCAGTCTTGAATTTGAATAGAGTTGCTTGAACAGTGTAACCTGTGAGTCTCAGCAGAGCCCCAGGAAGCCTCAAGTTTTCCAGAAATGTGCTCATAGTTAGTGCTCTCTTTCATGAATGGAGAGGATCTTCTGTGACGTGTTTTGGGTCAGTGACTAATCACTTCCCTAAGAAATTCAATTTCTGTGGAAAATTCCTTACCCCTTTTTCTACCTCTAACAAAATCATCTGGTATCTGGGTAGAAATAAAGGGAAGGTGGGAAGAAGCAAAGTAGAAACTTACAAAAATGTGTCTCGTGTCTCTGAGTCCCCTTGATGGAGATAGTTTTTTTTCTTTCTGGGGTTTTTTTTTTTTTGGTGATTTTTTTATAATTCAAAAATACTGATTTAAAGTCTCATTACTAAAGTTTTTCCAGCCCTTTTGTTTTATTTTATTTTATTTTTTTCAGACAGAGAGACAGAAACATACTCTGGATAAGGATCTAGTTTTTGAGCTGTTGGGTGTCTGCCTATCACTGACTGTAAGTGGCAGGTCTGTTCTCTCTCTTTGCCTCCTTGCTGCTTCTGTTTGATTAACTCAGCAGTAGCTGGGTATTAGCTGGATCAAACTAGCACTCCAAATGAACATATTTATTGAGGAACATAGGGTGAATAAAGAATTAAATTCTGAGGCTAAAAGGAATCGGGCTTTTCCTGCAGCGATGGCTAGTCATTGAGTGAAAAATATCCCAACAAACACTAACAAAAAAGCAGATTTCTATGGTATCGGTTCTATGTTAACACTTTAGGGACTGAGGCATTATTTTTGTCTCCAGGTAAAGAAACAATTACTAAGGAACATTCAGATATGCATGGAACTGCGTCAAACCAGGCTCAGCAGGTTGCTTGGACCAGGTGCACTGAGCTAGTACTGCTATTTCTGCCTTGGCAGAAGTGCAAATCTCTCTCAGAGGAGGGGAATTCTTAGTTATGTTGCACTTTGTACACAGCTTTCCAGTAGCAGCACTTGCCGCTTTACTTTCTGCTGTTGTGCTGTCAGTGATCCAGCAGTACGGTCCCTCCCAGGGAAGGATTCCACCATGCTCAACTACTTTAAAAGCAAAGCACTTTTAAAACACGAAATAGGGAAAGGTGGATTGCATAGACAGTGAAAGAGAACAACATGAATTCAACAAAGTCTGTTCAGAAAGAGGAAAGAGATATGAGTGAATCTGATGTGAGCAAGGTTTGTATGTGGAAGGAAGGCAGGCAGGCGTGTATCAAGAATGTGAGAAGGAATGTGAGGAAGAGAAAGCAATCTTGATAACGGAGATTCAAGCTAGAAAACAGGGTACTCATCTGGGTCTCTGCCCTGCCTAATTAATTTGTTTGGGGCTGCAATGGTGCAACCGTTTTCTTCAGTGAGGTTTACTGCAGAAACCACTGTATGTTTTAGTGAGCAAAGTAAAAGACTGCAGGCTTCATTATGAAGTAATGAACATATTGTCAATATCTACTAAGGAATGAAAATAGTGTGTATATATGTGTGTGTGTATATATATATATAGTTCATACCATGCTTATTCTACAGTCTTATAAAATTAGATAAGACTCTTATATGTGAAGGTTTGTGGATGATCCAAACGGAAATGGAAAGGAGAAAGAAAAGCAGACTGCTTTCCAAAACAAGGAAGACATATATAAACCCATGAATCTAAAAGCACCTTGAGGGGGATGGAAAAGTGGGCACTATGAGATTAAGATACAGATGGAAGTATATATATGTCATGCATCATGGCAAATACAGGATTCCTTCTGTCTTTCTGCAAGTGCCTCCAAACTCACACAGGTAAACCGGGAACTTATAGGTAAATAAAAGTCTAAAAGGGCTTGAAAACTCAGCAGAAACTCTTTGGAAACCTGAATCAATCTGTTTAATATCATTAAGTTATTGATATAGTTTTCATAGGAGCTAGTGTAATATTTGTCCTCAACCTTAATGGGGAAATAGTGACTTTTAACTTAAATGGACAGATGAGGCTAGTTCTATGTTCTCTTCAGGAAAACAAATGATTGTTTCACAAAGAAAATAGTAGATGCAACTCAGATAATTTCAGTTGATTTTCATTTTGTTAATGGACAGATTTTTTTTTCGTTTCTAGGGAGTACTCAGTACATAGGAGTACATATTAGTATAGGACAATATATGCTATAGTATAGGGTAACTCAGGCTTTGCCCCCATTTGAAATCACGAGGAAAATTCCCATTGATTTCAATGGCTGCGTGATTTGACCCAGTGATGCCCTGGGGGCTGAGTCAGATAAGGGCTCTTACAAACCTCATTTGAGCAAATAACTCACATAAAGAGGAAATTATTTCTGAGTAAGCAGCAAGAAAGCAGGATATCGAGCCATCTTGACCCTAATTTGATCTTCCTGACATTCATTATAGTCATGTTTTGCTTAATATTTTGGCTTGTGTGGTGAGACTTGTATTCGTCTCCCCATATTTGCCGTGGCTGTGACAGAAATAAGGACTCCTTTCTGACCCCCTGAGGTGGTGAGCAGCTGCAGCCCAGGCAAGAGAAGCCACTGCTGTCTGTGTTTTTCAGGACACTCATTTCCCCCATTATCAGTAAATGTAACTATTACACCATACAGCTCAAAATTGGAGGAGGTCTTCTCAAAAACTACTCCCTTCTTCCATGTTGTGTCTGAGCTTCTGCTACACTCACAGATGGTCTTGGACCTTGGCTAGGTGATGGTTTAACAATTCAGAGAGTTTCAGCTAGGCTAACCAAGGAATTATTGCCTTCTGTTTTCAGTTCCAGTGAAAACAATCTGCATTAAAGTCCAGTAAAAGAAGAGGCTACTTGGAGTATGCAGATCTATCCTGTAATGACACTTTGCACGCTAAAGGGTGAGCAATAAAATTTTCTCTGAGATCTGTTGAACCTATTCCCCAAACTCCAGTTATACCAGAGATTAAGCCTTGCAGAACAAGCCTTCAGTGCTAGCCTGCGTTTAAGACTGAATAAAGACATTTTTTTTGGACTAACTAATCCAAACAGCAGAAAATTATTGCAGCCTTCCTTTGAATTATCTTATCTGTATATTCATCCTACTTACAGGGAAGATTTGTTTCTCTATCATTATTTTGTTAAAACACCCAACAGATTAACAATTTGTTTGGATCCCATTGGATTTGCAGTCTTCTACGTGTTGTGCTTCTGTAACAGCTCACAATTAGACTGGGGCTATGCTGATCCCAGGATCTATTTCATTTGACTTTAAATCTCTGAAAGTCGCAATGTCACCAAAGAGAAAATTTCCATGGAGACAGACAGAAGAAATTTCAAACCATAATAGTGACAAATTTAGCTTTGTCATCTCCAGAAGTGATTTACTCTCTGTTTAGCATATATATATGCATAAGACAGAGCTTTGGTTTACTTGGTTGTAAGGGATCAGACTACATTCCCAGGCATTTGACAGTACTTGATATATTGAGACAAATTATGGCCTGGGTGGTGCTGAGGATACATGAGGATTATGAGAGCAGCAGTGAGTCACTGGCAAGGGAAGCTCTCTGCTGAGCAACAAGAATAATGCTTTTTAATTCACAATGTAATAAAAAAAAGTAAGCTGAGGTGAGCGTGCTGTGCAGTCTCGTAGGCTGGCAGGAAAGCAATGCCTAACACACATCATGAGGTATTGAGCAGCTGCCTGCAAGAGATAATATTTCATGGGGACTTTTGGGAGCATTTTTGTTAGTGGCTGGCCTGTACGGCTGCCCCTGCTCTCACTCCTCTCTCCTTTCGGACCTAAGACTTGCATAAGCTGCTACTCCAGCCTGGTAGTGGAAGGCAGGCAAAAATCCTAAAAATGGCTACAATGCAGCTGATTTACATTCTCTGGATTACACTAAGGCAAGCCAGGGCACAGGTACTTATTTTTGTTCTGCTCTTTCTGCTTCCTCTTTCCCTCATTGTGCTCAGCTCCTGACAGAAGTGACATAGCCTGTTCCCACTGAGTGCTCTACACCATCCCACACATTTTGGAGATATCTCCCAGCACATTGCTGAGAAAAGCTGTTGTTCTGGCTCAAAAATCACATCTGGCAGCTGTTTTTTAACTACAGAATTTTCCTCTGTATAATGTGAGGTTTGGGACCAGTCATTACTTCATACTAAACTTGATTTTGTGTGATTCTGTGTGATTTTTTTTTTCCAATGGTAAAATAAAAAGGATGACTGTTTTAAAACTGCTGCTATTTAACACTCAAATATGAATAAAAAGGACCAGTATTCTTGATACTAAAAATTCTTTTAAAAGGAGGCTTTTTGTCTCGTTTGAGACAAACGTAAAAACCTGGAACACTGGAATTTCTCAGCAGCGGTATGGTCCCCCTGCTTCAGCACTAATTAAACCCCCACCCAGGAGAAGCAGTATCAACCCACCAAAGCATCCATTTTGTAAAGATCTTTTCATAAATGACTAGTAGAGATTGAAATATATGAAGAATGAAACCTCCAGTTATCCAAATATCTTGGAGAAAGATAGACAGGACCATACCATTTTGCAAAGAAAACCCATTTACCATGATTACATTTAATAACATGCTCAGCAATATTCCATAGTTCTATATTTCTGCAGTAAAATTCTTTATTATGAAAGATAATAAATCAAGACCCATCTAAAATATCCCTGTCCAGTCAACTTAAGAAAAGAAGGGAATAATTTGAAAGGCTCATTGCCTGTTCTAAGGTTCCTGACTTATTATGTTGCTTGGCATCATGTAAGGAAGCCTTCAGACCTGGAGTCTGAGCTTGAAAATGTGACACTATTATTTTCATTTGCATTGTTTACACAGAATGATAGGTGTGTAATGTAATTCAGGGGACCTTCCCGTTCCCCAGATGATACGTGCTTTTCCTTGGGAATATGCAGTCTCAGGCCATGAGACGCTCACACTCGGAACACTCACATTAATGCTTGCTTTAACTACTGTGAGCAGTCCTGTTGATTTCTGTGGGACCACACACAGTAGGAAAGTTGAGCATGGGTAAAAACATTTGCAGATTCAGACCAAGGAATCTAGACTATCTGGGCAGACCCCGTAAAACCAGATAGTTCCCTGCAGCTAGGGGCCTAAACTGTATATTACTATGAGAAAAGCTGACATATAGCATTCTATAAGATATTTCAAATTTTCAAAAACTTGGGACTGTCCCAAGTGGGGCTAAACTCTCAAAGTTTTACAATTTTCTGAGGGGGGCTGGGGGGTGGGGGGTGGACAGTTCAGTATTGGTGTTTTGTTTTTTTTTTTAACCATTAAAATAATAAATAATAAAAAAATACTTTGTTTTAAATAGAATGAGAATTTCTCCCATTTTCACCAAAGTTTTTGTTTGCGAGAGAATTGCATGTTCCTCCAAATTTCCTGCTGTAGTTAGTTAGACTAGCTGTGTGTACTGCATCAAATGACCATAAACAACTTATAGGGAAGGTGGGTATGAAATTCTACAAAAGGTCTATGGATAATATTTCAATGGGGATGTACACAACATACTGTGAAGCATATTTAAGAGGTGGCTGAGGAACAGATTTTAGGTACAGGCGTAAGAAGTAGTAATTACTAATCATAACGCAGAATTTGAGCCACGTTGGCCCAAGCTGGGGCACCCATCAAGTCCAGTGCTCTTGGAGGCAAAGACTCTCGAACACACTTAGCACAGCTGTATCACCTCCAGGTCTGGCACTTGTTGGGATGTCTGCATAACACGTTACTGCACAGTGAAGGCAAATTCAGAAGCACCCATGTTCCACTTCAAAAAGAAGCTGGGTATGTGGAGTCTTATTTTCCAGAGGGACCCTATCTAGACCCTTGTGATTAAAGTATACATCTACATCACCAGCCTTCACCATTCATCACCAGTCATCACCATTCCTTCTCAATGTAAGGTATCTGCTTGTGCATCACTATCAGAATTCACTCGGCTTTTGCTTTTGATGTATAGACCTGTTTAAAGTCTGTGCAGTAGTACTGCTTTAGTCCATGTAGCTCATCTTTCTATGTGTCTTATTTCTTCTGCTAGGTAGATGCACTAAGTCCAGTCTCAAATTCCCTACA
>NW_010395227.1:15929-25611 GCF_000710305.1 Buceros rhinoceros silvestris
AATGGCCTAGTTAGTGAACGTAGCCCTGGAGAGGTGGGTGCATCCAACTTTGTTTCAGCTCCAGAAGTCCTACTTCTCAGGAAAATGTTCTGTTTGGCAAGTTAGGTGGTGATTTTTTCCTTCAGGTTTTCCTTTCACTTAATTTCTTCCTTTCTTCTCTCTATCCTAAAGTGCAGACTACTTAATTACAGAAAGGGGAAAGAGCTGAGGAGCTGAGGAGTTGAGAAACATTGTCCCCAGATGCCCCAAAGCATATGCTTAGAGAAACTTGGGCTCGGATTCAATTGCCCAAAGACGGATATGAATATGGATCTTTGAAATAAATGCCCTAATCATAACACTAAGGGAGGGTTTTTTTTTTTCTACCTTTCCCTTATTTCCCTCCATTTTTCTGTAGAAGGCTTAGCTCCCTAGCTCTGCAGACTTCATGGCTGCAGAAGCTGTACTAGTAGAGCTGGGAGCTTTGCTTGCCTTGGAGACAGAGCTAAACACAAAAAAAGTCCTCTGGCTCAGCCGTGTGGAACATTTCTCTTCAACACAGCTCTTGTTTTACTGGGGAGGTGTTTGTGTTATGCACTGTCCCATGAATTGCACAAAGGAGTAGCACAAGTCAAACAGCTTATTATAGATCTGTGAAGGTCAGTAGGTCCAAACTTATAAAGCTAGGTGTAACTTACAGTATTAACATATCTGCAACTGAATATTACTACAGTAGCCAAACAAATGCAGCAGTTTGCAGATAGACAAACCAAGCTAAATCTAAATGAGGGGCAAGCTATGGCATTTCCATCTTTAGCATTAAATTCCTTCTCGGGGCTTCTGCTGGTCTTGTGCAGCCAGTAATGCTTCCTGTTCTATTCAGAACTGTGGTCTCCAGGGTCACCGCCAGCTGGGACAGAGCAGTGGGAACTCTGACTCTCAGAACAGAAATTCTCTAAAATTGCTCTGAATATTGTCCCAGAAGCCCAAACCTCAATAAAAATTGGGAGTATTGGCTCCTGAATTTCTCAGAGGCTTTTGAAAATATTCTGAAGTCATGAGATGTGAGATTCTGTAAGGATTTGACTACTATGCAAACATCTGCTGTAGAAAAGGCTAAAGCCTTTTCTAAAAAAAGGCTAAAGCAGAGTGAGAAGTGGAAGGATAATGAATAAGGCAGGTTTAAAATGGTTTAAAAGCAGCTGAAGTAGCCTATAGGTTTATGGACCTAATGTTTCCCTTCTACTAAACGAAACTGCTGAGCCACCTTCCTAGGTAAATTTGTTTTATCCAGCTCCAGTGGTAATAATTTTGAATATGGTCTGTCAAGCATGTGCTTTCCTCAGCACTTCTAGTGGCTGTTGGTTGTTTTTCTTTTTTTCCTTTGAGGAAAAAAATCTTCAATAACTGGAAGCTCACTGTTGTGGAAAAGCAATTCACAGTAGCTATTTTTCTCAGATGAAACAAATACTCTCTAAAGAGAGGGAAGAATCTTTTCTTTCACAATTGCTCCTTTAATAAACTGTTTGTTTAAACCGTATTTTTTCCCTCCTCAGTGGTGAACCTTGTTCATTTTTTAAAGCAGGATGGCAGGGCTTTTCCACTGTTTGGAAAGGCACTGAAGCTGGTGCTCCGGAACAGAGCCACTCATTCTTCTTCTGGGAGCTAATTGATTAGCCTTAGAGCTACAGATCCGTATCAAGGGACTCAAACAAGAAGACTTATTTTTTCTTTTTGAATGTCTTATTTCCCTGTACTGTCTGTATTAGACATGTCCTGGTGTCCTGGTGGTCCTCAAATCAGTTAGAACTGCAGGAACCTCTGTAGTCAGATGATTATCTGCATGGGGAAGCACATATGAAAGTCAGTATTTCCCTTCTCAGAAAGCAGGACAATATTTGGGAGTACATCTTCTTGTTTAGAACCTGAATGTGTAAATCTCACTTTGCAGTCTTTTCAGAATAGTGATTTCCTTTAAAAGAAGATAATTACCAAAAAAAAAAAAAAAGAGAAGGGCATTGAATTTTATTGGTAAAAGTCTGAGCTATGTAATTATGAAAAATGAACAAAAATGACTTTCTTACAACACTGCTCTTGTTCCCCCACAGAAGAGAAGCACAACATTTTAAAGAACAGTAAGTGCCTAAGAGCATCCATTCTCCAACAGAGCTGCTCACATTGAGGGCCCAGCTTTCCAGCTGTTCCTTTTTTTTTTTTGTCTTTGCCTTAATTTTCACAATGTAACCAGAGTTTTACCCCATAGCAGTCAACATAAGTGGCTTTCTCAGTTTTAGCGATTATTTCTTTTCAGAGTGTCTTCAGGGTTATTCTTAGGTCTATCTTTGAGGCTGCTGGCATATCTTCAGCCTGGCAGCAAGATGAATGCTTAAAGAGGAAATCTGACAGCCTGCATATATCTCCTGTAGTAGCAGTGCCAAGAGAGTCACTATTTTAAGTAGTATAGAAATGTGTATATATACAATTATAAAATATGGTAGCCAGGTTATAGACTTGCTTCAGTTTTTAATTTCTCAGTTTGTTTTTGTTGAATCATAGAATCATATAAATTAGGGATGGAAAAGTTGTATTAGGTCATTTAGTCTATCCTGTTGCCAAAGTGGGATTGCTCCCTGTGGTATATTTTCCAATGTTTTATCCAGTACTTTTCCATTCTCTGGGCTGGGCTTACACTCCAGCTTTTTATTCAGTTAAGCTTATGTTTTGACATTTTAAGTATTTTTCTCTGGAATTCACTGGATTCTGTTACCACAGTGTGACGATAACAACAATAATGCCTGCGGCTGATTTTCAGTTGTATGAGAAGTTAACTGGAGTTATTAACCTATGATTAAGTTAGGTATGAGCCCTGCTCTCATCTAACCATGGGAAACATTGTAAATTTGCCCTTCAACAGGTAAAATTATGGAACATATTTTTGAACTGCTAAAAACACTTACACTGTTTATTTGCTATTTTCTTGTAACTGGCATAAGTTGTTCCTCTTCCTCGGCTGTGAGTCATACGTGAGGTGTATATTTCCTTGGGTGTCTCTTTAACTGATTAACATTTCTTATTCAGCCACTCACTACCTAAATAGCACTTGATTAATATAAATGAATAATCTTTCCAAGAGCAGGCAAAGTTTTACTATCTCCACGTATACCAAGCATGTGAAAACTTCTTTCTCTCTGGTAATGACAAATGGAAAACATAGTCAGGAGAGGTCCTGTGAAGGTAGGACCAACATAAAGAAGTTTATGTTCAGTAAAAGGCAGTAATCATTGCTATGTGACAGATGCACACTTGGCACCCTTTGTGAACAAGGCTCGGGCTGTGCTGGCACTGCGTCTCATGCTCTTGAGGAATTTCCATGCTATTTACCCCTGCTGGTGCTCAGCATCTGTGCCTGCAATCCTGGAGCACGATAGAGAATTAGGTCCACAGGAGACAGAAGAGTGAGGAGCTTCCGCCTAGTGCATCACCACACCCCCTGCGAGCAGGCTTCTTGTTTCCCTGTTGGTGCCAGCAAGTGCAGCAGCTTTGTCCCAAGACAGAGCATGTCTGTCATATGACCTGATGTACATGCATACTCCCTCTGGTTATGTCACACAGCATGGAGGGTCTCAGGCATGGATGTGCAGAAAAAAGAAAAGACTGCAGAGCTACGTTAATTTAGGTCAAAATGAGATTGTAACTGCAGTGATTAGTGGTTCTTTAGCCTTTTGGACAAAGACTTTCAAATATAATATTTCCCTTCACTGATTTCCAGCAGAAATATGTATTGGGAATCTTTATATAGCAGCCTTATAGCAACCAACCTCCCCATTAATGAGATATTAACCCTTATTTCTTTCAAAATGTGGTGATTTCTGAACAGAGAGGCTCTGAGGGATTTAATTAGAGCGAGTTAACCTTTACCCACTGAAATGGTCGCCCTACATGCTTTTCATTTTGAGCTTGCTTGTTGCATCTCCATCTCAAACAAACCTCACTGATGCATTAGTTAATGGTTGAAAAATGCTGTGAGGATGTCAGAGACTAGGAAGCAAAGTATTGTCATTAATATACAGAATTGCTAGTCGGGAGACCTGGGTTCCCTCCCAGCTGTATTGCTGATTTCCTGTAGCTGTGTGTGAAGATGTTGTCACGCCAACAAAGTCCAACTGAACTGTGCATGACCTGGCCATGTCAGCTACAGCCAGACAAAGAATTCAGAACTGTTTGCTAAAGTTTTAGGCATCTCTGTTTAGTAGAGTAATTTGAAAACTTTTCCTTAGCTTCCTATTACACTGTTTCTGATAAAATTTTCTTATGATTTATGGCCCCAGAATTGGCACAAGCATTGACTTTCTATTTCCTTCTGTTTCTTGATCTATGAAATGAGAGTAATAAATGGTTTTTTGTATTACCAGAATTAAAAACCAGAATGTCATAGTTCTTTAATACCTTTGAAACAAAAAATGCTGGGAAAGTACAAAGCAGATTGTAAAGTGCTGTGTTTTTCCCATCTGACATCCTGTGTATTCGTGAAGATATCCACCTCTGTAAGACACTGTGGCTCTGCTTGTTTAACACATTTTCTGGCTTATGTTGGAAAAATGACTTGTGAATAGGGTTAGACTTCACCCACTGAAATTTCTTTGGCAGGTGACAACATATGAGATCATTTTACATGGCTCTAATCACTACAGAATCCTCCACTGATACCAGTCTAGCAAGTCAAGACAGAGCCTATTTGACTTAGTGCAAAGGAAACTACTGGTAAAACCTACTATTAGCCCCCAAATCCTGTGCCAGAATATTTACAGCAGAAATAATTTTTAATTTATTTCATTTTTCTGAGCCTACAATGTATAATTCCTCCATAAGAAATTTATCACTTCTTTTCACGTTTTCTGGGGTAAAGGCTAGGGAGCCTGGAGGGTTCAAGTCAGCCCCAACATGACTTGACTGAACTGTCTTAATCTGCGGACCAATTTGCTCTACAGGCTGCTGAGGAAGGAGCTTGTTGATTTTGGCAGTGTTTACCTTTCCTACAAACAAATTCATCATTTTCCAGACCGCTGGCTCTTAAAAATCACTTGAGAGCTGAGGGGGGAAAAAAAAATCTGCCCCAGGCTGCATCAGTATTCTCTTTCCTGTGTTCTGGGGAAAGCTTTTGTGTTCTCTACAGCTGCTTGAGGATAATCCATAGAGTCAAGATTATTCACAGAGTCAATAGAAATGCCTGTAAAGTTCTCTGCGTTTAGTTTCCTTCAGCGGGGGAGTGAAAGGCCCTGTCAGTAAAAAAGAAGAGAAGTGAAGATTCTTGACCGAGCTAACTGTATTCTCAACTACACTCATGAAGAGAAGAAATATAGAAGCTGACTTGAGCCTCCTTGCCTTTCAGTTTTGGGAGCTACATGTTATTTTTTTTCACATAGAGTGTACACCAATATTTTTTGGTGTGACTGATACATATCTGCTTTTAGATATTATATAGCAGGAATCAAATACCATGTTTCTAACCTAAACACAGCAGCCTCAAGTTTTTAATTATTCACACATAAGTCACATAAAGTGATGAGAGCCATGTAATATATTGCAGAGCCATATCATTCACCTCTGTCTGCCTTGAATTCCACTTTCTCACTGATTTGGCTCCACCAGAACCAGTTACTTAGCAGTCACATTTTTAGCTGCTTCTAACATGCACTATTATTAAAAAAAAACCCAAGTCACATTTTTGAAGAAAAACTTCTCCATCTTGCTCCACTGGCTTGAGGTTCTGACACTGTACTGCTATCTCTCTCCTCTAATCACTTACTCTGAAGAAACTGACCCTCACCTCTTAAATGAAGATGGCAATCACTAAGCTTTAAGAGAGTTTTTTCTCTTTCCTTTACAATTCTGAAAAGCAAAGGGTAACCTCGTGCTGTTCCTTCAAAGAAAAAATAAAAGTTTGGAAGAGGATGGTGGGCTCTGCATCTCATAGAGACAAAAATCTACCCCTCCATTTCTCTTGGAGTGCAGCAGCTTCTGGCTGCTCCCCACTGAGCTGGCTGTTTTGGGTCCCATTTTGAGGTGCTAAACCTCCCTTTGGGGATCATTGGCACCTATATCAGATTCCATGCTGGAGACCAACCATCTAAAACTTCTGGTACTCTAACTCTGTCACTGGATATAGCCCAAAGTCATTAAACTGAAGCTATTAAGTTGTGTTTAGAGGTTACTAACATTTATTAGCTGAAGATTTATTACCCCTTCGATGTCTATATAGTTAGACTCAATGAACCTATGTACCTAGTTTTATGTTCTTTAGTGTGCAGGCTGCATTTTCTTACTTTATTTCTAGTTATACCTCTCCCTGAGGAGCTTAGTGCTGGTGATGCCAGTAGATGTTAGCGGGGAGAGGACACTCTTGCTAACCCCACCAAAATTAAAAAAAAAAAAAAAAAAAAAAAAAAGGATTTCTCCGTATAACTAACCTTGATTTACTAGAGTTACACAATCCTGATAAACACAAGTGCCTGTAGTTTTAAGCAACCAGGTGAGGGAGCATATGGCCTTTGTGTATAAAACCAAAAGGAGGTGAAAACTGAGGAGCAGACAGGCACTTTTTCCTCCCACATGGTTATAACAAGAGTCTTTGCTAAGAATGATGAATACCTGGATTTTGCTGCTATGATTTAGGCAGCTCCAGCTAGATGATCACCTCACCCTTTGCTCATGAGTCCTGCTCACACATGATACGCTGCAGAAAGCACACGCGTGCTTTGGCCACTTTAGTGCACAGTTTGGTACACAGTGCAGACCCTTTGCTGGAAGTTCGGTAATGCTAACATGCTAGGTTGAAGAGTGGATCTCACTTGCCACAGGCAAGGTCACATCCCTGCACAGCCCACCAGCTGGTGTCTGTCAGCACTTGGAGAGCCCTGGTACTAATCCCTTCCTGCAGCTTTACTCTCTGATGTATTTATTTATAGGCAGCAGTCATAGTCCCTCTCAAAAGTGATTTCTGCTGAACTAATTGTATTCTTACGTTTGCTGTTTCTTGCTACTGTTCTTTCACTCCTTTGTCATGTCAGTGAAAATAACACACTTGGACAGAGCTGAGTGTTCACTTGTTTATCTAAATTCTTGTTCCTCCACAGAGCTGAAATTTCTTTAGATGTAAGAAATCAGGCAGACCTCAACCAAAATGTTGAAGACATTTGAAAGAGTAGATGGAAAGCTGTGGTTCAACACCTTTGCTATCAGGCGGAAAAGGCAGAAAATCCCACTTAAATCCATTAAACACTTGTAGAAAGAAGGCAGCTAACACACTGCTGCTCTATGCCCATACCAGCTGCTTCGGCTGATGCCTGACTTTGAGGCCCATCTCTAAGCGGAACAGCCACAGTTACAAAGTTCAGAGATGTAGCAGGTAGAAGTCATGCCAGGAAGTATGACACTCCCACCCTCTCAAAAGGTGTTAGCAATTTTACTTAATGGATTGTATGATGTATAACAGTTTGAGTGGCTTCTCACTCCCTTTTGTTGTCTGATAACCTTCTTTCTGGAACACGCACGTGGTTTCACCTGTTTCTGGAACTTCTTCTAGGTGCCCAGGTTTGTGATCCTTGCCTGACTGCTCAATCCATTGTCAATGTCTGGTGTCCATTATTAAAGTATTCTCAAAAACAATTATAAAACAAAAGTTTTTATTTAGCTTACTCATGAAAGCAGTGTGGAAACTCGGTGTGGAAACACTTAGCAATCACAGAGTCACAAGCAGCTTGTGGATGTTGCCCACATTACTATGGCAGATCGTTTCTGTATGAGTGCGCATAGATCCTCAGGAACTTCAAAGCCTGCAATCCTGCTCATGTACAAAGTCCGCCTGTTCTGAGATCCCATTTCTAAAAGTGGTCTAAAGTGCATGCTCAGGCAGGTGTATGGGAAGGATGGCATAATTCATGTGATCATTCCTTTTTCTCATTCTTCTGGATGATCTGTCAGGATTTCTGGAGCATTCTTTTCTCTTTACATATTCATTCCTTTCCAGAAGTATACAGCAGTGAAAGGACTTCTTATACCCCAAGTTCATTTGCTTCCACCTTGAGCACTGTCATGAAAAACTGTGTTCTTGGCCAATCTAGTGTAGTTGTCTGTCTGTGCTTCTCAGCAGCACTGTGTCACCACACCTCTCTAGGCAGGCATGGCTGGATATCTGCTGAATGATGATAGTTGTGATTAGACGCACAACATTGCCTGGTTGAATTTATATAAAATAGTAACATTAATAACTTTATTATCTTACTACTTTTGGGTTAAGTTAGCCTTTTCCAATTTAGAAGGTGAACTGCTCTTGTGAACAGTTCTGAAATACTTTCAGTCATGAAGAGTCCAGTCAGCAAAGATCTTCTATTTAGGCTGTTTTTATTGTTTTTCGTTGGGGTAGGTTAGTGTGGTCATGACTACGTGATCAGACAGTCACTTCAGCCAGCATCCTGTGGGGCTGACGAGCAGTTGTGGCCTCTCTGGTCAGCAGGTTTTCACAGGCTTTCTGTCACCTGCTTCTCTTCCCTTCTTTTCCTCCTCAAACTGCTGTGTTTTCTCTCATCTCTGATCTCTCTGTCAGCTGAGACTATACTCTTCTATGAATTAAATGGTTTCACCAGATTGCCTTTTTTCATACTGCATTCTCCGGATTTCCTCTTCTGTTTACCAAACTCCCTCCAAAAATCTGCTACCCTGTCTATTTAAAACCTATCCTCCCAATGTTTCTTTCCTTCTGTACTTGTGGGATTAATGCTATTTGGTGTATCCTAGACATCAGGCTGGATCACCGCCACTACTTGTCACAAGCAAACAGGTGTTACCACACACCAGCCATCCCTAATCAGTGCCAGTCTTCTGTAACCACAGTTAAATTGCACAGAAGTCCCCAGTGGCTGCAGACCTCTGCAGCTACAGTTCAGTTTGCTGTTCCAACCAGAGCTCGGCTGCTTTCAGACCCTGAAGTCTCCCTGTATCCAGAGCTTCACCATCGCCATATCTGATTATACTGTCTCTCTTGCTCTGCCAGCATGTTTGCTGTCTAAGCTGGTTCTGTACATAGAACCCTGCTTTCAAACATGGATAGGCTAAGCAAAGTAATTTTGGCAGGTTAGGAAGTGACTGCACAGGGAGGTTTGTCTTCCTTCAGCATGCTGGGAAAGAGCAGCAGAAGAGGCAGTAAGCTCTCTGAGTGAGTTCACTGCAGCCCAGACACCACCCTCCATTGGTAACCACTCTGGAGTCTACAGGGCTGGTAGTGGTGTCACTGCATGTGACACGGGCTTGAAGCACGACTGTGACCGTGCCTACCCAGGACTAGGGGAAAATATCTAAACCTGAGTCTGCTTGCTTTCTCAAACCAGCAATAGTCTGCTTGCTCTGAGGGCTAGCCCTTGCTACATGTGTCTGCACAGAAATGCTGGCAGCTTTCGAATAAGGTTTCAATGTAGACAACTTTCACCAGTTGGCTAAGGCTGGCCAGTCACGGGACAGACTATCTCTCTCTAATTAGTCTCCCTCCCTTTTCCAGGAGAAAGGCTTAAAACAGGTTAGAATTAAAAAACATCTAAGAATTAAAAAAAAGTTTGTGAGGCCTCTGTTAAGTTTAGGAAACTAAAACAGTTTTAATAACAATATAAAGATACTGTGTAAAGAACAACAAGATATTAACAGGTTTATATAG
>NW_010395228.1:0-326 GCF_000710305.1 Buceros rhinoceros silvestris
TTTGCCCGGCCATACAGATACACCTATTCCGTACGTGGAGCAGAGCCGGCAATGCCCCTCTGCGGGCCCTGCTCCTTTGCAGACCCACCTTGTCCTAAACCTCCACCAGGAACGTTTCTTGGGATAATTAGGATAATTTCCTTATTTCTTTTCCCCTCCTCCCCACGCCCTTTTTGATTTGTTTTATTTTTTAATCTTAAAAAACGAAATTACGGCTCTAAGGGTGCGGAGTTACCCCGACACTAGCGGCACAAGCAGACGCCCCGGCAAGCGGGGAAGGGAGGAGAGTGTGTGTGTGTGTGTGAGTGTGAGTGTGTGTGTGTGTG
>NW_010395229.1:0-266 GCF_000710305.1 Buceros rhinoceros silvestris
CTCTCCTCCCGCCCCTTCTCTTTCTGCTCTTCCTCTCTCTCACCTGTTTCCAATCTCTCCCCTCTTCTCTCTCCTCCCCCCCAGCCCCGCTTTCTCCCTTCTTCTCCCGGTTTTCCCCTCCCCTTTCCTGCTCTCTCCGCTCTGCCCTCCCCGGGCTGATGCTCCGGGGCTGTTCCCCGCGTTCTCCCGCTCCCTGCTCCCCGGTCCCTGGCCCCGGCTGCCCTTGGGCACCCAGCCCCGGGGACCCGAGCTGCACCAGTTCCCCC
>NW_010395229.1:333-3147 GCF_000710305.1 Buceros rhinoceros silvestris
CCCGGCTGCCCTTGGGCACACAGCCCCGGGGACCCGAGCTGCACCAGTTCCCCATGCCTGCTGTCCCAGCCCATCCCCTGCCCATGGCCCAGGGGCGCTCGGGGATGGCTGGAAGTGATGGCTGTCGCTGGTGACTCCTGGCCGTTGGGGACCGGCATCCCGGAGTAGCTGAAAGGCTCTGAATGAACTGGGGCTCAGACACCTGTCTGGGGTTGGGAGTCGGTGGGAGCTCTGGGGGCAGGGAAGGGCTAAGGGAAGGGGAAGGAACAGCTTGTCCTCTTGGTTCCCTGTTCTTCCCCTCTGCTCTTTTGTTTGTCCCCGTTCTTTCCCCCTATTGCCCCCTTTTTTGACCTCGTTCTCTCCCTCCCCTTATCCCATTTCCCCCATTCTCTCCTGCCCTCGTCCCCTTTTTTCTTCCTGTTCTATCCCCCATTGTCCCCATTCTCTACCCTGCCTTGTCCCCTTCTTTCCTCTTTTCCTGTCTCCCCTTGTCCTTTTCTTTCCTTCTTTTTCTCCGTCCCCTTCTTTCCTTTCCTCACTCACTGTTGTCCCTGTTTTGCCTTTTATTTCTCGTTGCCCCCTTTTTGCTGTTTTTTTCCGTTGTCCCCTTCTGCCTTTTTTACTGTCCCCCCTTTGTTCCTTTTTACTTTTCTCTGTCCCCTTTCCTCACACCCCTCCCTCCCCTTTTGCTTTTTCCCCCCTCTACCCTTTGCCCCCCTTTCCTCCCCCCTTCTCTCTTGTCCTTTCTTCTATCCCCCCTTTGTCCCTTTTTCTGTTCTTGTCCCCCCTTTGTCCTGTTTCTCCCCTTCCTCGCTTTCCTCACCCACTCTTCCATCTTGTCCCTGTTTCCCCCTTGTCCTGCCCTTCCTTTCCTCAATCCCCTTCCTTCCTTTCCTCACCCACCGTTGCCCTTGAAGTGTTGGGTGTTCTTGCTCACAAGCCTTGCATTTTTGTACCATGGCACTGCCATATGGATGTGGTTGGCTAAAATACACTCACACACAGCCCAGTTTGGAGACAAACAGCCCACAGGAGCGTTCCAGGATAAAATAAAAGTGGATGCACAAAATGCATTGGTGAAAAGAAAGACCTTCCAAGGTAATGTCAGAAAATAGAGTTGGATATTTAGAATTCATTAGTAACAGGGTGGAAAACACCACATGTAGTATCATGTAAGCTGCTGCCAGCCAACCACGGGGAAACCTCTGTCACCATGTGCCTCGTTTTCCTGAAGAGGGGAGGTGAAGGGACAGGCAACTGGCCTGGCTTCAGGCTTCAGTATGTTCCCGGATGGAGAAAAATTAACCTTTTGGTGAAGAAATTAATGAAGCTGAACAAAGAAGTCTCTCACTTCTTGACCTTCCATGTTATGAAGAGAAGCTGATGATCATTGATACATTGAAAGAGAACAAAGAGCATGGAGGGAAGGTCTGGCTTAAATTTGTCCATGAAATTCACTGTCAAGAGATTTCACTGAGGCCAAGAAATTGTAAGCACTTAAAAAGCAGATTTTTATACAAACAGCATTCTGTGCTGAACCCAGCAGAGCCTCTTCTGTCTCTTGAAGAGGGAAAAAGATCTCTGGAGGCTTCATGCCGGATACACCTGCTTCAAGGCCATGTCTTGTCTGCAGCGCTCTAAGTGTTTTAAACAAACCATTTTCATGGCATAAGAGCAAGACAACAGAGCAGTAAAGGCACAAACAGCCACACCGCCTTTTTTCTTCTAAGCATAAATTTCTTCAGAAGAGCACCCCCCACCTCCTCTAGGAGATTTTTCAAGCACAGGAAAATGTATCTCTCGTGTGCTCTGTCTTTATTTACACTGTTTATGCTGAGTGCCAAGCAGTGCCACACGGAGGTAACACCACACGGAGGACAGCTGAACGCTTTTGGAAGGGTTGGCTGGACAGACCTTTGAGCAGCTGATGCAACATGGCTGAATCATTCTGTTTTAAGAGGACAAGGAGCAATATCTGAGCATTGCTGCAATCACAGGTTCTAACCGAAGGTAGTGAAAAAGTGATGGACGTCTGGGCCATGACACAGCTATTCTGTCCTCACTGATGGACTAAACCAAGTAGTGTTTTATATATGGCATGGGCAGCTTCTGCATTAGCACCAGCCCACCCCACACAGCCCAGAAGAGGGAAGGTTTGGGGCTCAGCTCAGCACTAAAGCAGCAGGTCTCAGCTCGTGGGTCACCAGGCACAGACCCAACCCTGCCCTGAGTCTGGCCCTGCTGCTTTCTCGTTCCATCCTCAACAGTGCTGACAACCACCACCCAAAGGAGTGCAGTCACTCCTTTGCCAACCAGGAGCCCCCTGAAATAACTCCACATCTGCAGCCAGATGCCAGACAGCCAACCTTAGCATAGTAATGGGAGGGCCTGTTCTCCACTGGGAAATGCTCTTCTCTGGAGTGCCCCATTCCCAGAGAGGCCCCTGCAGAAATACTGCAGGGCAGGGGCAAGACCAGGCTTCACTTGCAAATTCACACCCATTTCAGAGCTCCAACTGACTTAACACCTTCACTGCAATAGCAAGGGCAGCCCGGGCAGGTGAACCAGCCTCACCTTCCAGGCAACCATCTGTGAAGGTAACCCAGTGCCTTGGATTAACCCCAGTGGGAATGAGCCCCCGGGGATAGGAGAAAGGATGACAGAGTCGAGGGGTTGAGATAAGAAGGGTGGGGTTGAGATAAGGAGGGTTCACTTAAACACAAAGAAAGACAACAAATGCTGCTCACTGCTCATCACCTTTGAAACCACTGCCCCCAGCTCAGCTCCCTGTCCCGGTTTGGGCTAAAACTTCCT
>NW_010395230.1:0-2126 GCF_000710305.1 Buceros rhinoceros silvestris
AAAGCTCTCACTGCTCAGCTCCAAAATTCCCTGCTCCTGGAGTCATGAGGTTGTGTGAGTGCTTCCACCTCCTCCTCTATGAATTAAGATGAAGCGGCGCATCCGGCTGCGAAGGGGAAAAAAAAAAAATCCTTTCAATCTTTGAACGCACACAAAAGAAAATGTGTGTGAAGAAACCCATCAGTGCTGGGTTTTGAAATCACATCCAGCATCTTCATATGGGGGATGAGCCTGAGACCCTGGCAGCGGGTCCCAGCAGAGCGCGGGGACTGTGGCTCTGTGCAGGGGGAAGGTGGGATCTGCCCGGCTTGGGGCAGTGCAGCCTCCTCTTGCCTGCTGGAGGCTCCTCCAGCAGCTGCCGCTGGGGGGGGGGGCAGGGTAAGAGATTTGAAGCATGGCGGCTGTTTATCTTGCTTAATGTGGGTAATGAATGTAATTGTGCAATTAGCTGCAAACTATGGCGCTGCTTGCCTGTCCCGGAAGGGTTGCGAGGGGGATAATCCCAAACGGATTGAACGAATAAGGTGATGATGATGCTGAACCCTTTAGGGCAGGCTGGTCCCACCAGCCAGAGACTTCCTATGGTCTGGGAGGGTTGTGCTGGTGAAACATGGTCCTTTGCCTTCTCCAGCCTGGAGAAATGGAAATTTTGCTCCTCTTGTGACTGATACAAGAGAATGGTCTTTCCAAAAAGCCACGGGTCAGCCCAGCTAATGTGCAGTGTGTCCTCTAGAGATCATTTTCCCTTGTTGTAGGGTATGCTATGGAGATGACAGGCTTCTCCACCTTACCAGGGCTGGGAATGGTCAGGTTGGCCTGGACGGGGTAGCAGAGCACATGTCAGCTCTGTGGAATGATGTCCCTCTTACCAGTCTCGCTTTTCTCACCCCTCAACCTTCTCTTCTAGAGTTTCCCATCCTTTTTGCCTGCTTTCCATCCCCACCCAGCACCTCATCTGCCCTAGCAAATCCCTCTCTGTCCTCGCCCTTTTCCCACAGTTCCCAGAGGAAATGTGCTGACTTTTTGTGGGATCGGATGAGTGTGGCTCTGGGGCAGCTGAATTTGGCCTCATTCCCGTCTGGGATGCAGTGAAGGGTACTGCTGATCTGGGACCAGGCACCAGCCCTTTGTTTTTTATTATTAAGTCGCCTTATTATGCTGCTGGTGGTGGGGAAGCGGGGAAGCAGCGGGAGCAGTGATGAGATGGGCTTTATGGAAGCTGCTGCAGGATCCGGACTGGAAAAGTGGGGTGAGGCATATTTTGCTTGTCCCATCTCCACTGCCCTCCATCATCCTGTGTGCTGCGCGTGGGACTCTCCAAAGGGAATGGAGAAGAGATTTGGCATCTTCCCCCTTTCCCCTGCCCTTAATTAGATTTGTGCATTACAGTTAACATTTTATAGAAGGGTCTGGAAGGGAGCGATGTTTGGCAGCTTGGGAGCAAGGCAGCTGATTACGCTTGTCATCTGTACCTCTGTGGTGGGGACAGGAGTGGCGCTGGGGTTACCCTTCCTCCTGCTAGGTGCCAGTGGGACCCTGGGGATCAGTGCTGGCAGAGCTGGCACCCATCCTTGGGAACCTCCATGGTTTCTGCTACCTTATTTTGGACTTGCAATGTGCTTTCCCCTGTTCCCTTGTGCTTTCCCCTGTTCTCTTGTGCTTTCCCCTGTTCCCTTGTGCTTTCCCCTGTTCCCTTGTGCTTTCCCCTCTTCCCTTGTGCTTTCCCCTCTTCCCTTGTGCTTTCCCCTCTTCCCTTGTGCTTTCCCCTCTTCCCTTGTGCTTTCCCCTCTTCCCTTGTGCTTTCCCCTCTTTCTTCCCCCATGGCATGATGGTCCCTAATCAGCCCCTGACGGGGTGCTTGAAGCTTGGGGAATGGCTTCAGATCTTTGCAGTCCTGATGATGGTGCCAAAAAGAAATCGGCTGGGGGAAGAAAAGGGGGTTTGTTTTGGTTTGATGAGAATTTTGTCTCCACCAGCTGGAGAGACAGCTGGGGTCCTCTCCTGCCCTGGCTTGCCAGCCCTTGCCTTGCTGGTTCTTCACCTGCTTGCAGCCGCCAGGCGCAGGGAGGGGTTTGCCGAGCCGTGGATTTAAGAGGGCCCACAATTTGGTTTCTTCCTCGGTCCTT
>NW_010395230.1:2199-13536 GCF_000710305.1 Buceros rhinoceros silvestris
CTTGACCTGCTTGCAGCCGCCAGGCGCAGGGAGGGGTTGGCCGAGCCGTGGATTTAAGAGAGCCCACAATTTGGTTTCTTGCTCGGTCCTTCCTCGGGGAGGTCTCCAGCAGGGTCTAAACCCCTTGCTGTGGTCATCTGCAGCCAGTTTCAGAGGCTGGCCAGTGCGCAGGTGGGATTTGCTGGTGGTTGTTTGCACTGCCGGGTTGACTGAGCCCCGCTGGCTGTCCCCATCCCCATGGCAGCAGTGGGGTGGCCTCAACATACCCAAACCCACAGCGGTTTCTGACTCTGATCCTGCACACTCGCCCCGGGTGTGGCTGGGGGGACCTTGAAGTACAGTCTGCCTTGAGCAGGGGGAAGGAGACCTTGGGGGGCCAGTGAAGGCTGGTCTCCTCTTCTGCTCACAAGGGTGTAAGTCCTGCTTCTGGCTGAGGAAGGGGAAAACCCAACAGTTTGAATCAGGATTGGGTATGGGTTCATGGTTCCCCACTTCTGGTGAACCCCACAGTGTGCAGCCAAGGAGGGGTGTTCAATACATCCCATGTCCCGCGTATTTTTCTTCTCAAGATGCTTTTTGTCCCTTTGGGTTCCATTTTGTCTCTGGTTTGTGCCCTCTGCAGGTGCAAATGCAAGGTGAGGACAGCGGCACAGGGACAGGGGACCTGGGCTGGCGGACTGTGCTTCTGCCTGTGATTTAACAAAGCATCTCCTCTGTAACAGGAGTAAAGAACAGCTCTAAAACAGGGAGAAAATAGTTGGATTTTATTAGGGCGAAATACTGGAGTTGACCCGAAACAATATAACTTTTTTCCCCGTAAGTGTGTTTTCATGAGAAATTTGCATTTCTGTGTGTTTGTAAGAGATTTCAGAAGGGAGAGGTGTGTGTGGGAGGGTACTAATGGCTCTCTCTGACACGGCAAACGCTGCGCAGATGTGTGTGAAAGCCCATAGCCGCAGTTACACTAGCCTGTAACTTCTGTTTTGTTCCTCAATACTTTCAACCTGGAAGGAATCCTGCCTGGGCTGAAGGAAGCCAGCTTGTCCCCAGGTGTCGTCTTCTGTGACTGTTGGTCCTCAGGGGCACTGGATACACCCGGTTTGTCCCATGCGTCTCTGTGAAACCAGCAGGCATCTCATTGCAGCTCTGCTTGAGGTTTGGTTTGGTTTTGTTTCTGTAAGATCATCAACCCTGGGTTGCCCAGGAGAGGGGTTCTGTAATCCCTGGCTTTCCACCCCAAATATGTCTGGACAGCCAGATCCTGAGGCTTTTGAGAAAGGCGTGGGGCAGGCAGACTGCTGAGCGGTGCCGTGCCACGACCACACTGGCAGCAGGGACACAGATCAGGCTGGTGGCATCTATCTCTGTTTATCTGGAGGTGTTTTCTATCAGAAGGCTCTTTCTTCTTGCTTATCTGTTTTGCTTGGATCTTATTAACAAAAGACCAATTTCTTCAGCTTGTCAGGGACCCTTTAGGTGTTCCACATTTTGTAGGCTGGCTGTCTGAAAGTGGTGTTTTGGCCCACAAAGGTGTGAGTTTTCAGAGGGGTGGCGTGTGCGTTCCTCAATACAGGAGTGGAATCGTGTTGTGTTCAGAGTTTGTTTTCTCATATTGTGCTGTGTGCTTGTGTGCTCCTATTTGTTTTGAGCTGAGCATTTCCCATGCCCATCTATATGGTGCTGCTTTGGGCTCAGGTCTCCCACAATGGCGACTGGTCAGGTTGTGTTTGCACACAGGAGAAAAAGCTGAGTCTTGGCTCCTTCATCCATGAAATGGAGCTAAAAAAGGCCTCACTCATCATCATAAGTGCTTTGAGCACCTTGCTGGGTGAGTTTGAACACTGGGCATGAATTCTCAGTCTCTCTCCAGATTTACTGAATTTTTATGTCATGCCTACTGTTGTGTTTTCCGCCTTGGGCTACATTTGACCAAAGGTGACCGAGAACTTGTGTTGCGGAATCACCAGCTTCTCCCAGGCACGAATCAGTCGGATTAAGGCATGAATTGACAGAAGGCAGCATGAATTGTTAGGAGAACTGCTCTCACAGAATTGTTTTGGTTGGAAGAGACCTTTAAGATCATCGAGTTTCCTCTGTATACCGACAGGCAGCGATGCTTCTTCTCATCTCAGGATTGCTGGGGCTCCATGCCGCAGATGAAAAGCTCGTCCTGCGTGGAGGCATCCTGCTCTTCCTCGAGGCAAATGCCTCGAAGGGCAGAGCACACTGGAGGAAGTTTCCTCAGCTAGTACTCATGCATTGCGAGCCCATCAGGGCTCAGCGTTGATCCTTCCCAGCTGTCTCCCTGTCACCGTTGTCCACACAATGTAACTCGCCGCTCCCTACCCCTCTCCTTCCCTTGTGGGCTTCATTGCCTAACGCTGCTCTTAGGGAGAGCTTTCTGTCCTTGACAGCGGAACAAATCCCTTTTCACGCGACTATCGCTCCTCGGCCCATTGTCTTCCGCCCCTGCCGCCACCGTGCAAAATCTCCCTCCCCGGTACGTCTGTTCCTCTGGAATGATAACCACCATCACGGTGGGGCAACGAGCCCCCGAAATCCCGCTGGGCAAGGTCCCCTGCTCTGCAAGGGAGCAGAGCGGGGTCTTAAAGTCACAACAAGAGGCAAGGGTGATTCCTGGAGGATCCACAATTTGGATGTGATTCATTTCTTTGGGATGTGCAGCCTCTCCTCTGGTTTTGTGCTGTGGAGCTCCTTGGATGAACCTGGAGCCTGCGTGTACCTAGGGCTCCTTCTTCCCTGCCTGGGGTCAGCTGGGCCGCTTACATTGATTTTTCACTGCGTAGCATCACCCAAGTCGGCTAGGCGGAAAGAGGGAGGCAAGAATTTTGAAAGCCCAGGAAAACATTTGGCAGGAAAAATATGGAAAGGGAAAGAAATAGGTTAAGGGACCTGAAGGCAGTTCTGAGCTGCAGCAGTTTATTTTTTATTTGAAAGAATCAGTGATGTCATTTATTCTCTCCAACTGCAGCTGTCGTATCAACGTAGGGATGCTTTCGTTGTCAAAATTTCTGCTTGGCATTTGCTGGCTCTGTTTATTCCTGGAAAACAGTGTCTTAGCCATGCAAGATGTTGCTAACCTCTGCAGAAATGTGTCTAAACAGGAGGGGGAAATGCAACACGGGAAACAGCACTGGTTGGCATTGCCTGCACAGGGGTGATTTTGATTCATATCAGATGAATAAATTCACAGGTGCTGACAGTGGAGGTCAAGGAACAAGCCCAAATGACTTCTGTGTCGAGGTAGGACTGGGACTGCCCTACAACACCCTTCTGGGGCATCTTTTCTGTTTCCAGTCTTAGGACTGTCCAGGCAGCAGAAGAGGAGGGATCGGCAGCTGTGCTGCCTGTGCGTTGGGTGGGCAGGATCCCATCTCTTGTTGGGTGTTGAGGACGGGGTGATAGCCCCCTCTCTGCTTGCAGACCACTTTCTGTAGGCTCCTGCAAAGGGGAGGAAGAGGCTCCTCTGGAAACACAGTTTAGCCAAGCCAAGGTCTGAATTGTCTGGTGGAGATGCAGGTCTTGGTTACAGGGAGAGCTGAGAGCACCTTGCTCGCCTGAACTGTGTCTGTGAACCCAACCATCCTCTTGGCTCGGGTGCCTGCGGTCTCTGATGCAGTGGCATGGCTCAGGCTCATGTGTCTTGAGTCTCGCCTGTGCCAAAGGGGTGTCTAGCTGGATTGGTGATGGGGAGCTGGAATACTGCATTATGTATATCTCAGCATCTCTGTTGCCAGGCAGAGTGCCAGAGTGGTATTGAGCAGATCCTTTTAAACAATGATGTGGACGTGGGAGCTTGGTTAGGAAAGCCATTAAGTGTTTGAATCTTCTTGATGCCCACTCGGGTGAATGTTGCTCCTTCCTTCTGCATCCGTAATTATGAAAGGCTGAAAGAGAAACCTCAATGGGCTGGCTTAAAAGTTTAATGAAGCTTAAGGTCTTGTAGGTTGGGCTCTTGAGTCCGAGCTTGTTTCGGCTCTGGCCATAGGAAGGAGGAGAGGCTTCCTGCACGCATTACCTCAAGGACATTAAAACCCACGTTGATGGGAGGTGCTGTTAGGGAGATGGATTAGGGGAAAGTAATGGGAGAAGACAGCAGAGATGGATGAAGGGCCCTGCATGTGGAAAGGAGGTCCAAGTGAGGTGTTTATCCTCGGCAGGGGAAAGCTGCCTGTGGCAGGAACGAGATTTTCTGTCTCCTGCTGGGCAAGGTGTGTGTGTGATGGATGCCCTCTGCTCTGCAGCTCCAGATCCGGGCAGAGCTGATGGATGGGTGCCAGGGTGCAGCAGGATCCGGGTGGCTCACCCGCTCTGGCTGGTGTAACATGCTTCTCGCGGTGCCTGCCAGAGACGCTTCAGGCTGGGGAGGGTTGCTGACGTGCCTGTGCTGGCAGTATCTGAGTGGGTCCTAGCAAGAGCCAAAGTGTCTGTGCCCTTGGCAGAGTCTTTACGGGAGTTTCCTCCACAGCATCAAACTCACCTTTTTTTGGCTGGCTGAGATGTGGAGCCAAGACCCTGAGCAGTTGCCTGGTGCAGGGCTGGGGGAGAAGTGCTCCTCTCCAGACATGCTCTGTAGTGAATCTCTGCCAGATCCCATTTTTAGTTTACTGGTAAGGGTTTGCAGTGGGAATGACCTCTGGGTCCCCCTCCCAGCGCTTCACCTTTTTCCTCCTCTTGCCTTGTGGTGTAACTGTAGCTCTTCGTGGCTGGAGCGAGGCTGGAAGAAACATGATTACTGCTTTGATGCCAAGGTACATGTGGAGACGCAACTAACTTCATGGGACCGTTTCTCCATGACCAAGTTCAGAAGCACTGATGCCACCCATCATTATCCAGGCAGGGTGACATGAAGTGATGAATCTGGCTGCTAAACCAAAGAGCTCAAATCCACCCTGCTCAGAGGGATGGCCCATCCCCATACTCCAGAGAACATGCAATTTCCCTGCCAGTAGTGTCTTTAATCTATTTCCAACCTCGTAACAAAAAATCCCAGGAAATCCCTGAATCCTTGGCTTTTAAAGTAAACATACCCCCACCTCGAACTGACTTATTTTTGCCTGTTTCAGGCATTTCTGCCTCCAAACATCATCCTTGGCCCTTCCCTCCCCAGCGTGACGCCTGCCGAACACCATTCTCACGCAGAGCAGCCGTTTCGCCTCACCTTGGGGTGATGCATTGCAGGTCTCCTTGGTCAGCCAGGGAAGCACATCGGGCACGTTGTGGGTGAAAGGTGCTAATGAAATGAAAACCCAATCTGCGTCTTCTCCCCTAGCGTCTTCGTGCTGGAAAAGTGCAGCAAACTACGCGTCTTGCTGAAGCTACATTTTTTTTCTATAAGGATTAGTGGTTCAAGCGTGGGGATTTTCAAACTGACAAGCCCTTGGCAGAGAAATAATTACAGGCTTTTTATGCTTTGTGTTTTCTAAGTAGTTCTAAATGACTTTTTCCCTTGGGGCATTTTTTTTTAAGCCCACAAGATGGAGGGGAAAAAGAAATGTGTATTTCCTCGGTGTCCTTGAAAATATGCAAGATGTTTGTGGAGACCGTTTAAGTTTCAGCTATAAGATTTTTCATGTGTGTGTTTGCTTTAACCACGTCCAATGAACTGCAGTTTCTTGGCTGGTGATGCTTCACGAATGGGAGCTGGAGGGGGATCGCTGTGATCTCTTCTCAGCCAGCTCAGGAATGCGAGTTTTGCCTCTGCAGTTTATTCCCTGGGGTTTTTACCCCACTCCTTGCTCTAAGAGAAGATTTCTGGGGGTAGTGGAGCTGGTTTTCCCTGTCAATATCCATTATTTGCTTGCAGCGAGTTGCTGTGCATCCTGCTGGGAAACCATGGCCATGCCCCTTTCGTCAGCATCGTGGGGGCAGTTGTGGGAATTTCAGGCAGTTCTCAGTGGCTGCGGGGCTCTCCAAGCCCTGTCCTCCTCTGGGTCCTCTCCTTGCCTGCACCTCCATCCTGACCGTTTTGGCCAGCCTTTTTAATTTTATAAAAGGCAGTGTGGTGTGCAAAAAGCCACCCCGCGAGTGGCTGAGGGCAGCCCCAAGGCACACATGAGCTCACGCCTTGTATCCCTAACAAAATTCACCCCCTATCACTTCCTGTGCAAGCCCTTAATGAGGTACCCTTATTTTCTGAGAGCACCAGACATCTGACTGGAGAGGGGGTACGTATCAATCCACCCCTGATACTAAACGCTGCTTGCAATGCAAGGAGGGGGGGGGGACCTGGGCAAGGACCCCACCGTCGTTTACGCTCGCTGCAATATAAAAGGGCAGCGCCGGGGCCCGGAGGGGGCTGCGTTATTGCATCTGCTGTCAGGGCAGTGCTGGGGCGCTCCCCCGGGGTTACTGGTGCAATATTCCCACCGTCGGCATGGAGAGGAGGGCCAGGCTGCTGTTAATAACGGCGTTGCTCTGCCTTGGCTTTATTAAGTGAGGGAAGCCTCCGTTCCTGACGCCCCAGGCGTGTCTGGGTCTGGGCTTTGCGGTGAGAGGGAAGGGGTGGGAGCAGAGAGGAGCACGGTGAGGAGATGGGGCTTGGAGTAATTAGAGCTGCTCGATGGGGAGGAGGGAATTGCCAAGAGGGGTGGCAGTGATAACCCACATGGGGTGTCCTGCTCTAACCCTCCTGTGTGCTCTGCCTAACCCACCCTTTGGGTGGGCTCTCAGCCCTTTGCCTCCCCAGGGGCTATGTCATTTGGGGAGTGGGGTGGAGAACACCTAGCTTTCCCCATTCCTCTCTCTGAAAACCCTCTTAGGGTAGCTAAAGCCTAGTTGAGTTTGTGGGCAGGACACGATGTAGCTCAAAGGCTTACAAAATCCCATGTTCCCTGTAGAAGTGACGGGTGACTCTGCACAGGGTCGTGGTGCCAGGAGGGAAGATTTTCTGTCCTGTCCCAGCCATCGTTTCTCAGGGGAAAAGTTTTTTTTTTTTTCTCATCTTCCCCTGTCCAGACGCTGTGAATCCCACTAAAACTTTTGACTGGAGCAGGGATTACGTGCTCAGGTTTCAGCCCTTGTCTGCGAGCGGTCTAAACTTTCTGCCAGAGCTCAAGTGACATTTTGTGGGAGATAGGAGAGTATTAAGTGTTGGTCCTTGCAGATAAAAATAGCTGCTGGCCTGACGACGTTTTCTGTCGTCTTGTTGCTGGTCTGACCCAGCTCCATTGCCTCCATGCTGGCTCTCCCAACCTGGTCTTTGCTTAGCATCAGGTGCTGGGGGCACCCACAGTCTGACCTGGTGCGGTCCTGCTCTGAGCATCCCCACCTGCCTGGCACAGTGATATCCTTTCCTCCTGTAAGCACCATGGCCAGGATGGTGCCAGGTTCTCAACGCAGGCTGGAGGGCAAATGGGACTGGGAGCAGCAGGTCCTGGGTTTGTGTTCACGGGAGCTGGAAGGAAACGCTGCCCATCCCACTTGCTGTGAGCCCACCGTAACGATGCACAGCATCCCGCATCCCTGAAATCAGAGCCCAAGGAGCAAAGCAGGAACACCAAATTATTGGAAACCTCATGGCTAATGTGGAGGCTCTCGTGATTTCAAGAGCCCTCGTGTGCACGTGTGTCTGCCTGTCTGTTTTTCCCGTTGCTGTGTTCCAGAGCTGATGTTTTCATCCTGAGGTTAAAGCCAGAGCTGGCTCGGGGTCCCTTAGCAGCATCGGCAGAGCTGACTCTTGCTGCTCCAGAAACACAGGGCTGGGGCCTATTGGAAGGAAAGGAGAGGAGGAGGAGGAGGAGGGAGTGGCGGGGTCTGGCTTGCTGCTGAGCTGGGCCCAGACCTGCTGCTGGGAGAGGCTCTGCCACCCTGTCTGCCCTGTGCCTTTCCTGAGCTCTGCTTCAGAGTACCACCCACCTGCTCCACCTCCAAAAATAACGAGCGTGGCTCTGGAGGAGCTTGTGTTCAGCTGGTAGGATGGCAGCAGGGGCGATTTCTCCTGGTGTTGAGCTTTCCTTTCTCATGGCTGGGCTGGGAAGTCCCTGGGTATTGGTGTCTGTGGGCTGGTCATCCTTTGAGGATGCTTCTATTCCATCTGCTTGTTTTCCTGGTGTTCACCAGAGCACCATTTTCCCCAAGGATCTCTTCATGGACCTCCTAGCTGCGTAGTCAGGCTGCTGTCAGTGCAACTTTTTAACTGCAGTCCTTAAGCACCTTTCTCAAACAAAGGCTTTTGCGAGCAGCATTTACCGTCTGCTTCAAGGCCCACCCGCCGCTGGGGGATTCATCATCTTGCGCGGTGTCATCCATCAGCTGAAGCAGATCTCTCGTCAGAAGTAAGGAACGAGGTCCTCGTGTGCCTGCAGCCGAACCGATGTGATGGCACTTGGCCACTTACAGTAGTGGGCGATTACTGAGCCCCTGCCAGGAATTCTGCCAGTGGGATCGGGAACGCTCTCGGGTGTTAAATTTGTCCTGCGGCGTGTAACCTCTAAGTAGTGCCTGTTGTGTTTTGTAACAGATCATATGATGCCGGCCATGGCAGCCGCCTGCCCCGCATTTCAAGGTCAGCGCTGAGCTTGGGGCCGGAGGGGTAGGTCCTGGCTGCAGCCTTGTCTGGCCATCGAGCCATCTCGCAGGGCTCTGTTCCCTCTGGGGAGGTGCCTTGGGTGCGTCAGGACCTCAGGCTTGGAGATGGAGATCATTTTGCTCCCGGCTGGTGAGGCTGCAGCCTGCATCTCAGGATCTCCCCTTGCAGGGTGTGCTCCTGGGATCAGCATGGCTCTGGGATGCAAACCCTGCCTGTGTCTGTCCTGCAGCCTCGTGGGGCTTTCTTGTGTGACACCAACAACGTCTGGAAACCACTGTTCCTTAGCCAGAGCCTGTGCATTAGGTGTGGCTCCATCCCCTGAGAGTTTTACAACATTGTGCTAAGGACAGGACCTTCCAGCATACATGTAGTCAGTATTCCCTCACTCTCAGTGCCTTAAAATACCTTCCAGTAAGGACTTCATCTTGTATCCCTGAGGCCAGGGGAACTGCTGTGCAGAAAAGTGCTTGCTGGCAGGGGTGAGGAGCGCAAGGTCCACGTTGTGATGGAGAAACAGTGCAGTAACGCTGCTGCCTGCTCTGTCCCTTGGCTTCCAGCCCCTTGCAGGAAAATATGACCATCCCCAGGGGAAGAGGCTTCCATGGTCTTTATCAATAACTTAATGTTTTAGGCCTATTGCTGTATCAAGCAATTAGAAGGGACTTTTTGGACAGGTCGTTAAATAAGAATTAGCAAGGGTTTAAAATAAGAATGGGCAATTGTCCCTCACCAGGTCTCTTGTTACACAAATACTTCATTTATAATTTGGACCCAAGCTGGGATGTGCTGAGAGATGCTCAGGCCGCAGCCTGCACACGAGGGTTAACGTCGTGCTCTCTCCTGCCAGAAAATAATAAAAGCCAGGGACTGTCTAGGGATCGTGCTTGAAGGATTGGGAAGAGGTTACGCACAGGCCTGTCTGCAGCTGGTTGAATTCTAGCGCAGAGGGGTAAGCCTGGAAATCATTGCTTTCCGATGGCTGCGAGGGGGCCAGCGTGGAAAGGGAGCTTGTTTCCTAAAACCTGGGGAGCTCTGCAGCCGGCTGATGCGTTTAGTGGGAGGCAGCAAGTGGATCCTCTCTCCCTGAGAGATGTCTGTGCTGGTCAGGAAGGAGGAAGCACCGTGGGGTGGATTCAGTTGTTCAGTGTGAGCAGAGGATGCTGGGCTCTAGGGACCAGGAGTTTTGGTGTGAATGGAGGGTGTTGGTCTCTAGGACCAGATTTTCGGTGAGAGCAGAGTATGCTAGGCTCTGGGGACCAGGGTTGTCCACCTTTCTACAGGATGCCTCATCAGATCTACAGATTCTGCTGGGAGCCTAGCTTCATCCACAGCTTTAACTGTGGCTTTTTTGCGTTTAACACTTCAGATCCCAGAATCAGGGGATTCAGTGATGTCTTCCCCTACCTTTTAGTAGGGAGCACTTCCAGCTTTCCGGATCTAGGGAAAGCTGGAAGATGCTCAGGCCTTGCGTTTGTTTGACCTCTTGACATTGACGATGCTGTTCCTTGAAATGGTCACTTTGAGCTGGCTGGGGAAGCCAGGGTCACAGCTCCCTGGGTTGGCAAGTGCGTGGTTTCCTAGCACTGGTTATTCAGCCTGAGGATTTACCTTGCAGCCACCACACTCATGGAAGGTGTCTGCTGAAATAGAGGCACCCAAATTCCCCAAGGTGAGCCAGGGCTTTATGGCCCTCCTCCAAGAGAAGCACGTTGGGTTTGTGGCCACTATTAATTGCTTCCTGAATTTAAAAAGCATAAACAAACTCCCTTGCCAGCTAGTGAGTTATCCAGCGCATAAACGCTTTGCCATTAATGCGTGGCTGACCCTGATGGTGATGCGAGGACCAGAAGAGCTTTCAAAGAATTTACCAGAAACCATTTCAGGGTGGGTTGTGTGTTGTAAATCCTTAAGTAATGGGATGGAAGGAATTAGATTAGATAATAGTTTGCAGAAACCAGACATGATTCGCCGTTGACGATCTTGAGATCGTTAGAAACAGCGTGGCGAGGCGAGGCCCCTGTGCATCCTCATCCCAGCAACTGCTGAGTGAGTTTACAACCTGAAAAATGAGATTATCAAGGGGTTTGTTTTACAGGCTGCAGTAATGGGCAATGTTAGAGGGCAAAGCAGGTCCTGTCACATCCAAAGGTGTCCTGTAAAGTTGCAGTGGTCCCTGGAGGAGCAGTGCAGGACAGGGCTGTTTCACTGGGTGGAGAATGGCTGTTGCATTCCGCACCCATCGCATCAGCACTGGGGAACCCTGCAGGCTTTGGTGTGGGTGTCTCGGGTGATCCTATGCCTCTGCCGAGTTCACCCCAGCTCTGGAAGCCGCTTCGGGAAGGCTTATAGCTGCTCTAGCAAGGAAGGTGGTGTCCTAAGTTGCTTTCACAACCTGCCCTGATACATGTCCACCTCTCTGCTCCTGCCGTGAACTGTCTAAAGCTGTTTGCAGGTTTCTAGGGGGCCCCAGCCCCTCCTCGCCAACTCCCCAGCCCATGGATGGGGCAACTGAGCTATTTCACAGGGAGATGCTGGCGCGTGGAGCTGTTTGCTGACTCCCCGCTCCAGAAAAGCCTTTCATTTGCCTGCTACCTCCGCTGGTTTACTCGTCCTTGGGCAACCCCCGCACCAGAGGGCTGGGCTTGGGTGAGCTTTAGGGATGTGGGTGGCTTTTGGTGACAGACCTGCTTTTACCATCTGGGGCACACGCTGGGTTTTCCCCAGACGTTTGGAGATGGTGCCTGCTGCGAAGAGCCGGGTAGCTTGGCAAACAGTGTTAAACCGCT
>NW_010395230.1:13810-14994 GCF_000710305.1 Buceros rhinoceros silvestris
CTGGGGCAAGGTGCTGGTGCTTAAAGCATCCAGTCGTGTGGCTGATACTCGGCTGCCCGTTAATGTTTGGCTTGTCTGTGTGTCATGGGGCTGCCTGGCACATGCACAGCTCGTTGATGTTTTCAAGATGACATCAGGGAAGGTGTAAGTCCAGATGAGTGTGGGGGGGTGTGCTTTCGCATCTCCAGATTTCGCTCTCTGTGGGGCAAGGTGCTGGTGCTTAAAGCATCCAGTCGTGTGGCTGATACTCGGCTGCCCGTTAATGTTTGGCTTGTCTGTGTGTCATGGGGCTGCCTGGCACATGCACAGCTCGTTGATGTTTTCAAGATGACATCAGGGAAGGTGTAAGTCCAGATGAGTGTGGGGGGGTGTGCTTTCGCATCTCCAGATTTCGCTCTCTGCAGCAGAAGGATGGAGTTCAAAGGGTCTTTGGCCTTCCTGGAATTGAGAACAGCAGGATCCACCCTGGAGCCTTTTCTCCTCTTACCCAGAAAGGTCCCGCCCCAGCTGAGAAGCCCTAAATCCAGCTGGGTGTGGAAATGGGAGTGGAAAGGTCTATGTGAGGACTGTGCTTAATTCCTACCACTCCAGTGCTGGTCATCCCCCTCGAGCACATGTGAGGTTATGTTTGATCTGGGTCTGAGCTTGACGTTTGTCTTTGTTCTCCTTTAGAAAGTGGGGAAAAGAAGTTTAGGAGGCCCTAGTGAAATGGGCTTGGAGCAGTGTGGCTCCAGCTCCACGGAGCAGGTGCTGGTGTCCAATTTTCTGTCTCACTTTGTTTAATGGACCCGCAAACCCATTTCAAAGCCAGGATTGCACAGAAGAACACTCCGCAGACAGACTGCAGGGTCTTGCTTAACCCAACGCTGCTGGGTTTCTCCCCCAGTTTTCATGCGAGATCTCAGTTTCACCTTTTCACCAGTGAGAGACTCCTCAGAGCGGCACAGCCAACCCTGGGGGATGGGGTTGTCTTTTGGAGGTGAGTTGTACTCAGTTTATGGATGTTTTCTGGTGCTAGGTAGGTAGGGGCGGGAGGTACCTTGGGATGACCACGGGGATGGAGAGGCTGTTTTGCACTGCAGTGAAATGAGTCCCCTGCTTTCCCCCTCTCAGGAGGTGGCTTGGAGGCACCTTTCCATGCTGGTGACACACAGATGACTCTGCTTTACGCAGCGCAGGAGGTG
>NW_010395230.1:15156-21172 GCF_000710305.1 Buceros rhinoceros silvestris
TGCAGTGGTAACGCGCTGTGGAAGTAAGCAGGGACAATCTCCCAGCAGTTGGTTCCCCAACCAGGGCTTCTGTGTTGCTTTGTTTTGGACTCTGTTTGGGCTCAGATGGTTTTCCATACCTTCTCCACAGGCTTTCACAGCCGACTCGAGCAGGCTCAGGCTCTCGGGCAGGCTTTGGCTTTCTGCCTGCAGATACATGGCCTTGTGGCCTGAGGTGACATTACTGCTGTGTTTCAGCTTTGTTAGAGTCCTTTTCCCCTTCTGCATCCTGCAGAGGACTTCCAGGGACAGAGGCGGCACCCGAGGGAGGGGAGATGCTGAGGAAATCAAGGCATGGTTTGCCACGACCATCACGGTGTCCACCACCCCTACCCAGTGGGTTACATTCCTGTCTGGCTTTGGGGACCACTGGTCCCAGAGGGAGGGAGCACCCGGTGTAGGGTTTTTTTCTGGGAAATAATGCCAGAGAAATACAGCATCCATGTTTGCAAGCCACCGGGGGTGTCTCTGGAAGAGGAGATGTGGAGATGCTTGGGACGCAGCTTGTGGAAAGGCTGGGGTGAGTTTTGGAAGCTTGGGGTCCCCTTTGCACCAATGCTGCTGGGAAAGGCCGGTTTTATCTGGTGTTTTCCACCTCTCTGCTTGACAGCGGCGGGTGAAGTGTCCTCCCGCCTGCCCTGGCTGCTGGCAGAGCTGTGCAGGCAGGACGCGGGCAGGAAAGGAGGAGAGGATAACGCCCAGCCCGCAGGCCCTGGCCATTTCTGGACGAGTAGGTCATCTGGGTGTGGGAGGGGAGCCGGGGTCCAAGCCAGCCCGGAGAGGCTGAGGTTGGGTGTAAGTGCAATTTGGGGGAAAGTGAGAAGGGATTTCTTAGGCGAGAGGAATGCAAGTTTCCTCCTTCACATGAGTCTCCTGTTCTTTCAGTTTGCAACAAAAGTCATCAAATTGCCCAAGACCTGGCAGCAAGGACAGCCCGACAACCGCCCACAAATCACGGGAAAGCGTCCCCCCTCCTCTCTGCCTGCCTCCAGATACTCGTGCATCAGGAATCGTTTTAATCCCCCTTCGGGCGATAAAACTCCTGCCCCTTGCCGATGCTGAGCGGCTGCACAGCCCAGAGCCTCCGGAGCTCCTGCGCTCTGCAGCACCGGTGCTGGCCCGTTACAGAGCTGGGTTTGCTGTCCATTGGTTGCACTTTAAAACCCCCCAAATATTCCAGGGAAGGGCTGGAGCACTCAGACTTTGAGACACTGTGACGTGGCTGGTGTGACTTTCCTTGTCCCCAGGTGGTGGGGACAGTGTCTCAGGTCCTCCTCGATCCACGTGAATTACCAGGCACCGGGAGAGGAGACAGTGACTCCCAAGGGTGCCCAGCCAGGGTGCACCAGGGTTTGGGGACGTAGGGCCCCAGCTGGGAGGCTAGGGAGCAGTTGTGTCTTGGGATGAAGGGTGCCTTTGATGACCCAGCCCTTCCCTTGCAATCCTGCCGGCTGCTATTTTTTATTTGGCAGGAAGAGCTGTTGGTGAAGGAGAGCTGCAGAGATCAGGTGAGCCTTTCCAAGCTCTCCCGTTCACCCCATTCATCACTGTGGGGGGCAGAGTCCCTCCTGCCATGGTAATTCGGATGTTAGCATTGCTGCTGAAGGGGTGTTTCACACCTTTTCATCTGTCTTTCTTGGGGCTCCCAGAGCAGCATGAGAGTGGCTCTAGCCCCACCAACTTTCTTGCAAGAGAACTTGCATCCTGCTGGTTTTGCAGCCACCTGGTTTGAGCCAGGACATGCAGGTCCATTAGGGTCCCTCTAAGAAAGACACTCTGCTTGTCCCGTTTTGGTCATTTGAGTTGTTACAGGATTTTTTCTTACAAGAAAATAATTCTGTCCGTCTTACTATTAAGCGTACACTAGCAGTGATACCAAGACTAGTACCGTCGAGGTGTCCCACCCTCAAGGTCTGCCCCTTGTCCGTGTGTAGCTTTCACTAAGTGGTCCAGGGGCTAGTGTGATGGAGGAGACACTGGTGGGCTTCAGTGTGGCTGTACTACTTGGGTTATTATTTTTATCTACCCCACCCCAGCAGGATGCCCTGCGGATCACCAGCATGAGGTGCTGGTCCTTCTTCAGCTCTCCCAGTGAAACCTTGCAAGCCGCCCTGCTCGCCGAGCTGCCCGTGGGCAGCAAGACCCATGACCTGGCTTGCAGGGCAGCCAGTGGGCTGGCCTCCTTCACCTGCCTGACACGCCGCTCCCGCACCGAGCCACTTTCCGCTTCCCTGCTCCCACCTTCCTCCTCCTGCCACAGCATCTGCTCCGGATGTTTTTCCCACGGATTGCAGAGGCTGCGTTTTTCCAAGCTGAATTTCTTTTGTAAATTTTTTTTTTTTAATCTCTCCAGAGTCCGCTTCAGATTGTTTTGTTCCATTCCATCCGCTTCAGTTTATTATCTCCTACTAATGTTGTTAACATGCTAATTTGTCCCTAATTGCAATTGCCAATGAAGATGTCAGATAGGGCTGATACTAGCCCAGATCCTTCACAGCACTCTTTCTCTGAATTCTGCAGATTACTCTGTACCTCTCCCATTGTCTTGATTATTTTGTCTGGTTTGGCTTCATGGAGAGATGCTCATGTCTGCGTGAGTGTGATTGCTCCCCTTACAAAGACTTGCCAAGATGCAGCACAGGGTGGTTCATGAAAACGCCCGGGCCAGGCTGGTGATGGGTGTAGCTCTGAGAGCCATTTTCTGGCTAGTCCCAAGGTCCCGTCTCAGGGTGTGTGCCTGACTGCGATGCAGCCCCCTTGGGAAGCAGAAGGAAAAGGGCTTTGGAAAGTTAAAGAGCAGCATTTGCCATCCCGCCTATACACTCAAGCCTCTTGCTGCTCAGGCGTTGTGCAAAGGTCTTCCATGGCTATAAATAGGCAGAGAGGTAGGCAAAGAGATGGCGGGACGGGATGAGGACAGGCGGCGAGCCAGCCTTGGCCGGCATCTGGAGCTCTCATCGCCTTCGTGCACAGAAGAGGTGCGGTTTGTTCTGGCCACGTTGCTCTTGTCAGGCAAAGTTTGCCCCCGCAGAGCCTATTTTTGAACACAGCCGTCCCAGTTACCTCTTGGAGGTGCTGCAAAAAACGGGGACCAGTTTACGGTGAGGTGCCCCAGTGCTGCTGCGGGCTGTCGAGCCACGTGCTTTGAATAGCTCTGTGCAGACGTGGCCTATGGAGATGAAATGTGCCTCTTGACCGATTGCGAATAAATCAGGGTCAGGAGCTTGAACACTGGCCAAGAAACCCAAAGGGATAAAATATAGCCTCTCTACAGACTGTTAGCAAACAGCACGTGGGCTGAGATCTGCTAGATAAATTTATGCGCTGTGAATTGTTCACCCAGCTGTAGTGGAGGGATGGATGGACCCATGGAGAACTAATAACCATATGTGGTGGACATGCCTTCGGTGCTGACCTTTAGAGGGTTCAGCAAGGCTGGGAGGTGGCACGGTGACGTCTTCTAAGGGATGTCACTGGGAGGGAATGAACGCACATGTTGCTTGACGCGAAGGAGAGGGATTGAGGCTGCCTCTGCCCTGCGTGTTCAGAAGACAGGCTGGCAAAGTAAATTGATGCTCCTGACCTTGGTTTTCCCGTCATGTCATCTGACGTGAACTGAGGATAAATACTGGGGTGTTTGCCTGTTGTTTCTGAGCCTGAGAGCTCCCGTTCTTGATGCAGCCCAGGGAGATCCTTTACAACGGGAAGAAGTAATAGGGAAACAGCTTTTCACCCCATCCCAGGCTGTGGGCACGGGGGCTCCAGCACCCATTGGCACCCATTTCAGGTGAAACACCGGGAGCTGGCAGCACGGCCCTGGCCATAGAGGCTGCCTCTTCTTGCTTGCCCCAAATCTCTCGTTGCCACAAAGAGGAACATCAACTTCACGAAGGGATGAAATGTCCTGGCGGCAGAACCAGCTCCAGGCAGACCAACTTAATGAGCCTTTGGGCTTGATTCAACTGCTTTAAAACAGAGATGTGGGCCCAGGCCCAAAACACGGAGCCAAACAGCCTCATGCTTGTCCAAGCTGCAGACGTGTGTGAGCTGTTTGCGGCTGGTCCCTCCTTTCTTTCTCCAGGCATGTGATACCCGCCCTCGGCCTCGGGGCGCTGGTTGTTTGCGTGCTGTCATTGGATGGGACCAACTCATGTATCAACAGTTTCTATGTCAATGTCACGTGTTAACATCTCTGCCCTGGCTTTAGCTTTATGGGGGACCCGACACCTTCTGTGGGTACCAGACCCTGAGCCCTGGGTCTGGCTGTGGAAGTAGCAGCAATAGTTCTCTTTGCTTGTCTCGTTTTACCCCAGCACTGCAGGGGAAACCTGGATTCTCCTGGCTGTGGTTCAGAGAAATGGGGAGTGGGGGTGGAAATCCCACATTTTGGGGGAAAAAAAGCATTTGTCCTGGATGCTGGGCCAATCCTACACTCCCGGGCTGGGCTGGGCAACCCACCTGCCCAAGGCTGCAAGCATATGTGGGGGCTGTGGATTGTCTCTGCTTTCTGGGGTTTGCGGCATCGTTTTGAGGGTTTTTTCCAGCTCTCACTGGAAAGGGAGGCTTCTCCCAGGCTGGGCATCCCTGGCAGCCTGGAAGTACTCTCCAGGACGGACCAGCTGCTAGCTGTGCCCAGCATCTCTCCTGTACTGTTGCAGCCAGGTGGTCCACGTCCCTGCCCCGGCAGGCTGCGGATGGGAACTCCTGCCTCGGTGGCTAATCCAGCAGCCTCCCCCCTGTGCCTTTGCCTTGGGCTGTGACTTTTGACATGGGCAGGCCACATTTAACAGTGTGCTCTGAACGCTTTGCCAGTGGTGATGGAGTGGGATGTGAGCCACGGGGCTGTGCCGGAGCTCCTGACAGAGTGACATCAGAGCTGGTATAGCCATCCCAGCTGGTGCCGGGAACAGATAAGAGCCACCAAAGTGGTGTGGCTCTCCAGGTGCAGGGTGAAGGATACCCACCATGACTCACACTGCCGTATGATTCAGTTGTATCACTTGTTCTTTTAAAAGTTATTTAGGCTGCATCAGAGCAAAACGCAGAAAATCTTTAACGCTGACTGAGTTTTCCACAGAGGCATCTTTTCTTTCTCCCTGAGGCACTGAGAATTTTGACAAAACCTCCCAAGGAAACCACAAATAAAACTCAGAGCAGCGATATCAGCGTGGAAGAGTGTGATGTGGTGCTTGGGTTGGACATGCCTGTTGCTTTTCAAAAGCCCAGCACCACACAGTCAAACCCTAAAGACATTTTGGGAGAATAAATTCTCTTTACTTATTTATTTATTTATTACATGTAAAGGATACGATTTTGCAAGCAGGTGTCGTCGTGGTCCTTTGCTCTGTGGCCAAGCACTGCAGCGTGTTCATTGTTTCTCATCAGGCTCTGCCCAAAGCCGCTTGCTTATCGCACCAGACAAAAAAAAGCACAGCAAGAAGGGACTCTCCAACACCAGAGTAGAGAGAGAGGGGTGTGTCTTTCTTACCCCATCCCTGCCCCAACAAGCTGGTGCATTTAGTGCCTCAGTGAAAGAAATGAGACTTCTGCTAGGGATAGGTGGCTGTGGGGGTTAATGATCTAACCTGCTACCTGGACACATATTTGTTACTGCTGTTGGGTGGCGTGTGTGGTCTCCCTTGGTTGCAATCGTTAGGCTCCAGAGTGAACGATAGGCACAGAGCAGGTTACACTTGTCTCCAGTGTGGGGGGACATCCCAGCTTTAATTTAATACCTGTCAGAAATGTTCCCTTCTAGCTAGAAGGATTCACATCATTTTTGCTGTTGTCTTTCAGAGGGTCCTGCTGCGGGTTTGCAGAGCCCTGCCCTGACATTGCCACTCTGTGGTTCCACTGGCTCTGTCTACTAGCACATGTTCTGGGGCCAGGAGAGCCTTCTCCTGGCTGAAGGCATGGGGGACCCCTTCCGTGAGGGGTTCGCAGCTAATTGGTACAATCAATATTTGTTTTGTAAATG
>NW_010395230.1:21280-26293 GCF_000710305.1 Buceros rhinoceros silvestris
GGATTGAGAGTGCCAGAAATTCAATTGACCTGTAAAAACAGATACTGTGTAAAGGGAATCCTTTCCCTGCCAAGCAAATATTTAGAAAGGAGAAGCAATAAAATGAATAAGCAACGAAGTAATATCCTGCTTCCATGGCCACTGGAGGCTGCTGGGAAGGGCTGCTGCCCCTGATGCTGTGATAACCCTGAGCAGACAAGTGGCAGGAAGCTGTTTCCTAGAGAAAGCATGTTTGCTTTCACCATCTAATCCATCAAAAACTCATCCTGGTGCCTTGGCAGTGCCGGGATCAGTCTCAGGTAGCTCAGCAAGCTGGGCACTGGCCCTGCACCCCTGCAACCATGACCTTGTCATGAGCCAGGTGATGGCTTGAAGGACAGGGCTGTCCCTGCACCCTGGTCACTACTTGTAGGGGTCTCTGCTCTTTGCTCACACATCCCTCAGCTCAGCCTCCTCTGGTGCTCTGGCAACGGGAGAACACCAGGGAGGGATGTGGGTACTGTGGGGTGCAAGGGGTGCATGGGGCAGAACTTAGCTTGTGTCTGGATAGGAAATTCCAGGGCGTCAACTCAGCCTCAGCACGGTTTGACATGAAGATTAAAATGATTAAGGAAAAAAAAGAAAAAGATATTTTTACAGATCAAAAAGCTCCAGGAAAATGTTTTGAGTAGGGCGTGGTTAGATGGGTTCCAGCCAGGGCTTTTGCCAAGCAGGAGCAGGGTGCCGGAATCCTTCTTTTCTAGGTTGCTCAGCATCCCTGGGCACAGCTTTTTGGCACCCAAGTGACTTGAACCAGAGAAGTCCCTTTGGGCTCATATCTGAATCGAAAAAACTCTGTCGGAAACAAAGATTTTTCAGAAAAAACCCATAGTGTAGTACCAAAGTGTGTACCTACACACATGTGTGTACATATGTGTAAAATAGAGCAAGTAGGAGGAAGGGGAATGATTTTATGGGAAAACTCTCCACCAGTTCTGGTGCAACTCTAGGCCGGTTTGGAGCCTTCTGAGAATCTTCCCCCTCGGACTGGTACTGACCCCTCTAATTGACATCAGGATCTGATACTGCTTCTCAGCCTGGCATCAATTAGAGCCTTTTTGGGGCGTTCATGGCTGCTGAAGCTGCCTTGAAATGCAATTGCTACGCAGAAATCAAAAAGGTCGTATTTGTGTTGGTGTAATACTGAATTTTCAGTGAACTTCCCTCCCAAATGTCCTCAGATGGAAGAGAAAAAGCCCTGGAGAAGCAAGCAAGTTTTGAATGCTAAATAAGCAAATTTTCCTGAGGTTTTATCCCTGTTTATTATGAGCCTGAGCTCCTCTAGGATAGTCAATACCACCAGGGAGCTGATGCTTGGACCCACTGAAAGGCAGGGCAGCTCTGCTTCTCCATGTATGAGATGCTATTTGGGAGCAGGTCGCTTGCCGGGATCACGGTCAGTGAGCTGCCTGTCCTGGCTGCCTATTGCCTGGCTGCCTCTGCCGACATGTCCCCGGACCACCGATGGCATGAGAAACCCCCCACACGTGCCGTCATCTGTTACCACAGCCCCATCTCGGGTGCCACTGAGGTTGCAAAACGCGCCCCAAGCATTTGTTTCTCCCGAGACCGCGCGCTAGAAGAGAGCTGCAATATGAGCTCAGCAGAGATGGGGAAAAGAGATGGCTTAAATTTAATGTCTTTTTGGATGAGTATTTCCATTCATTCCAGAGCATATTCCTCTGGCATTTCCAGCGGGCTTGTTTAGCCGAGTAGTTAACAAACTTCATGGAAGCACATGTTATAGTGCTCTCTAGTGCACGGAGCTATGAATGAAGGATGCCTCTTCTGAGATACCTCGATGTGCAGCGCAGCTTTTGCTCCGGAGCAGCCCCTTAACCTCAACAGCTGCTTCCCATTGCGGAAATGTATTGAAAGAAAAGAAAACCCCCAAACCCATCCCAACAATTTGACAATGCACACAGATGATATTTATGCAAAACCCTGCACGAGGGTGAGCTGAGACGCATGGAAATAAACGATAAGGCAAGGAATAACCCAGCTGGGACACTGATATCTCCCTACCGGCAGCACCCGGTGTGCTCCGGTGGATCTCTGTTTGCCAAGCCGGTCCGAAGCAGCTGGTCTCTGTGTCTGACTTCGTTTACTCTGTTTAGCTTTTATACAGCCGAGCGATTTTTATAGCCGCTGGAGCGCCGAGAAGCTCAACAGGATATTGGCTGTTTCCTAATGAGAGTTTGCCGCGCTGGCACGTCGGCACGAACGCCCCGTGAATATTAAACGCCTGGGAAACAGCGGCTCCTGCGGCCCCGTCCCCGGATCCTCAGAGAGCCCTTGGGGGTAACGTGGGTTTTCTGTTTAATAAAGGAAAATTCAAGCCTTGATTGTAGCCTAGGAGACTCGAGAGCAACTGGGAGCCCCAGCATCGGGGCTGGAGGCAATGCATGTCCACCCACACTGCCCTTGATGGCAATGCTCTGAGGAAGTCCCTAAAAGCCAAGGGAGCCCATGTTGCCCTGGGCAGTTGGGGATTTAGGTCATCCTGAGTGTGAGGTTTGGACCTGCAGGACCAGGCTGGGGGTGGGCTCGATCCTCTGGATTTGCCTAATCCCTTTTCAAACCTGTTGGTATAAGGTGGAGGTGAATTTATGGCATCTATGGAGGTCCCCAGCCCTTCCTCTGCTGGGAGCAGGGACACTGGATTAGGTTGCTCAGGGCTGGTGCCAGTCGAGTGCTGGCTGTTCCTGAGGAAGGAGATTTCACAAGTTCTCTGCTTGATCTGAATGCTCTTTTTTTTTTTTTTCCTTTCTTTTGCTTGTTGCAAGCATTCCTTTTGAAATTTGGAATGGAAAATAGAAAGGTATTAATTTTTTGTTTTGTTTCGGTATTAATTTTCCATCAAAGGAGGCTTACAAAAAATTCAGAGGCAAATATAGTGACTTGCAAGAGGGGGGTGCTTTAAGCTGGAACAGAATGAAAATTGTTCCTACCCCCGTGGTGGTACAGGATGTCAGAAAACCAGCGGGTGTGTAAAATCCCCAAGGGGGCAGGAAAACCAGTCTGCAGGATTTTTAGCCAGGAGTTCTGATTCTTGGAAAGGAAAAAAAAAAAAAAGGTTTCAAGATTATAATGTTTTATCCACAAAATGAATGACACGAGCAGCATTTCATTCTCTCCTAGTTATTTCTGCCCCGCTTACAAAGCCAGCCAAACTGGGATGGTGGCAGCGATGGCACATCCTCCTGCTCCTGGTGACTTTGCTTTTCCATCATTTGCCTCCCCATTAATCTCAGTACAAACAAAGGCTCTGAAGAGACAAGCCGAAAAGCTCCTGGGGGTACGTTTAAATCAGTCCTTTCTAATAATGTCTGTCGACCTCTCTGTGGAAGCACTGCTCCCCAAGGAAAGGACACGGAGCCGCGGCAGCGTGCTGAAATATGGTGGGGTGTAATTAATTCTGACCTCTGGCTCCCGCTCACTCGCTCTCAATATTAAATTTGACTAGTGATATTGTGGGTTTTCAATTATCCTTGTTTTCTTGGGGGCACAGAGGGGAGAAAGGGTCGCTGCTCGAGATTCAGCTTGGTGGGAGATGCATTGGCTGGGATGTGGGACTGCTGTGCCGTGCCATGCCGTGGGTTGGATGGGATCAATCCTTGGGTTGTCTCCATTGGGATGGCGTTTGGGCTTGGACACAGTGTGGTGTGTGTCTCTCTCCTCCTACCTGTGTCTCTTCTGCCACCAAACCCAGATGCTTGATTTGGGACCAGCTCCCTGACTGATGCTACATGCTGTTACAGGGCAGGCAGGGGGCACAAAAAGCAGCAGCCTTTAGGGCAACAAGGAGTACACTTGGCATTTTGGTCTTATTCTTCTGGCCTTGCCCAGAACGTCACTCTCTGGCTGCTCCCGAAATCAGTAGAGGATTTTTATCAGACTCCCAGAGTGCCTGGGGGTGACCCAGAGCCATCAGCCTCTCTAGGATCTTGTTGGTGCAAGTCTTGTCAGCATGTCCTTAATCAGAAAGGGGGCAACCTAAAGCGGCCTTCGAAGCCCTGCACTTGCTTGACCTTTTGTTTTGGTGTGGAGAAGGCTTGAGGGCTGCTAGTGTATTTTGGCAGCAGCTGTTTGCTGGGAAGGCTTCTGGTTTGTCTGTTTGTTTAACCCTATCATTCTAGCAGTGCCCCTGAGTGTCCCGGCGTGGTCTCTGGAAGATCCAAGGCATGTTAAGTGACCACTTTTGGACTTTGTCCAGGAGGCAGGGATGAAGGTGCCCTTTCCTCGCACAGCTTGGGTGGTTCACGTGTAGCAGAAGGAGGACTAAACAGCTCAGAGCCAATCCCCTCCTCCTGTGTTGCCCCCCTTTCCCCTTTGCCATCACCTCCCCAATGCGTCCCTTGTCACTGATGTCCTCTGCCACTGCACCTGGCTCCAGGAGGGGACGTGAGACCTGCTTAGGTCCTCCCGTCAGGGCAGGAGCTCATTTAGGGATGCTCCTGCAGCACAACCATGCCTGGACCCCCTCAATTTAACCCCTCCAAATCCTCTGGGGTGTCTGGATGGGACTGTCCCCTTCCTCGGCACCCCAGCTGTCCCCAACAGTGACTCTGCATTTGAAAGCAAGCTGTGCTTGGCAGCAGCCGCAGTTGTGACAGGTTCTCCGAGGCCAGGAGGTGTGTGTGGCAGAGGAGGATGCTGGAAGGGTTTGGACCCTGAGGGAGCTGGATTGGGTGAAGAAAGGTGAAAAGCAGGAGCCTCAGGCTTCCCCTCCCTTCCTCGCTTTCCCTCTTGGAGAGCAGCGGCACCAGCTAAGCGCTCAGGGTGGATTTGTTAGAGGCTGGAGGTTGGCTTTTTGGACTCCCCATCCACAGTTGCCGGCAGTGGCTTGGCTGGACTTCGGGGAGAGCTCGCACCCCGGGGCCACGGAGGCGAGTTTGTGTCAGCCCCCAGGGTGAAATAAGCCCGTTTCAGCCTGGTTGCCATGTCCCCTCCAAGCGTCGGAAGACGCATTCA
>NW_010395230.1:26472-27322 GCF_000710305.1 Buceros rhinoceros silvestris
GAAGGGCTTGAGCCGGGGAGCAGGGGGAGGAGAAGGGAAATCAAAAAAAAAAAAGGAAAACGCCACTTGCTGCAAAGCGAGCGAATTCTCCAATAAACCTGAATCTGCTGAGAATACATTTTACAAACATGCAGCGAAGTTGGCCGCTTTTGTTTGGGCGTTTGTTAAGCATTAACTAAAGAATGCCATGGTCCAGCCTGCTCGGTGTGAAACCTAATTCTCCCCCTTTCTGGAGCCATGGCATGGAGTGCTCAATTTTTTTCTCTCTGTAGGACTGCAGCCTTCTGGTACTCCAGCCAAAAAACACTCATATTTTTGCAAGCTTAGCCCCGGCCCCGTTGCCAGGCAGTAAAGCGAACACTTGTCCGCCTCGGGGGAAGGGAGCCGGGAGCTGGGGAAGGGTCAGGAGAACAGCCTGGGGGAAAACATCCCTCTTCTGTCCCCTTGGAGAGCTCTCCGAGGGCTTGGGGTGCATAGGGAGGGGCGGCTGTGGGTGCTTTCCTCTGTCAGCCTGGGAGCCTGGCGACCCGGGGTGAGTTTGGAGGTCCCTGCGGTCGCTGGTGCTGGGCTGCCCTCTGAAACACTGTCTCCGTGACCAGGACAAGCCATCCTGCTCTCCACAGCGCTGAGATGGACTCAGCCCTTTCGTAGCCACTCCCATGGCCTCAGCTCCCTGACTGCCAGGGCCGAGGGTCTGCGTGGACCCCCCATGGCTGCAGCCGGGGATGTCCTCGCTGGCACCATGCACGGGGGGTGCATCCATGACCATTCCTTCCCAGCAGTGGTCCATGCCCCACGAGGGCTGGGGAGGAGGGCAGTGTGACACGAGCCAAGCAGCAGCAGGACAGCG
>NW_010395230.1:27627-28001 GCF_000710305.1 Buceros rhinoceros silvestris
GCCCCCGCCACCAGCCTCCTCCCATGCAGCTCGCACCATGCATGGTCATCAGCTCGTCCCCAGCAGGTCACGGCTTTGCTCTCCAGAGAGCCGTGGGGTAGGGATGGCTGTGAGTGTGGCTGGGCTGAAGCTTCCTGCATCTCTGAGGGATTGGTCAGGGTCTGCTCAGGCTCCTCCTGGGCCATGGTGAGAGCAAATGTGTTGGTCAGATGCCTGCCCCGAGGTGCTGGAAAATGCAGCATCCTCGCAGATGTGTCTGCTGCGGGCAGACCTGGCGGGGGGGCAGCAGGGGAGTTGCTTCCTAGGGACTGGTGCCAACGGTGCCTGCCCCAATCCTCAGCCAGGAGCTTGTGGGGTCATTCAGGGGCTGCCCC
>NW_010395230.1:28128-29011 GCF_000710305.1 Buceros rhinoceros silvestris
CATCCCTGGGCCAGGCTGGTGCAGGCAGGAGGAAATCATCCCTCCGTTCGGCAGAGCTGCCTTGCCTTACCCGCCACCTGAACCAAGCCTCCGCACGACGTTTGCGATGTGTCCGTCAGTATTTAATATTGGCGTCCCTGACCCGCCGGCCCCTCCCCGGCGAGACTCCGAAGGGCCGTGTTTGTATGCGGCGCACGCAGACAGACAGCAGCCGGGAAGCGCCCGTCAATCACGGCCCCTTTCAGCCTGTCACCTCAAAATAAAGGGAGAAAGAGGGGGTGGTGGCTCTGATGGGAAACTGGGGCTGCCCACGTCGCTCCCCCTCCATTGGTGCCCTGGGGACAGGGCACAGTATCCCAGAGGTGGCTTCGGCCACGTGTCGGAATTTCTAGGTCTCAGCGATGCCGCGCAGATGGGAAACCCCAAAGCAGAGCCTGGGGTGGTGCACGCGTGAGAGGGACCACGTCCCAGGGGCAGGGGAGATGTCTGTGACGCCAGTTTGGGGATCTTCCATCAGAAATGTTGTGTTTTTGGAAATGGCAAAATATTTTCTCTCAAGATTTTTCTTGAAACCCAACACCACCCCCTTTCTGTTTCAAAACTGCAGATTGCCATTTCAACGGGGACCTAAATTTAAAATACGCATATATATTTTAATGCAGATTAATCAATACAGGAATGGTTTTAACATCAGAAACAAAAGTTTGTGTGTTGCGATAAAAACGGCTTGCGTCACTCTGTTTTTGTTCCAATTCTTCCTGTGTTGAGTGGCTTTGTTTTTATTTACAAATACTCACTGTCAGCGCTTTGATGAGGCTGTTGCTGAGCTCCTCGTGGCCGGCTGGGGTTTCCCCCCGCAGCTCACCCCGCCCCCAGCCCCGCC
>NW_010395230.1:29034-29990 GCF_000710305.1 Buceros rhinoceros silvestris
ATGAGGCTGTTGCTGAGCTCCTCGTGGCCGGCTGGGTCTCCACCCAGCAGCTCACCCTGCCCAGAGCCCTGCCCTCTGCTTGCCAGCTCCGTGTGTGGTTCAACAAACCCAAAGGCTGCCAGCCAGGCCTGACTTAGCTTTTGAATCCCAAGCTATGGAGGGGAAAAAGAAATGTACTGAGAACTAAAGCCTGCAGCATCTCGAGGATGGCAGCAAGGAAGGTACTCCCGATGCAGTTTAGGGGTTTGTAATTTGTTCTTGGTTTAAAACCTGTTGAAGCCTTGGGCACATCCCATCCTTATTCTCTTGTGGGCAGCCTCCTGTAGAAAAATGTCATCTTAAGGTCCCTGCTGCAACTGCAGGGATGCACGAAGGCGTAGAGAGAGGAGAAAAGATGGCATTTGTTCTGCAGCCTGCTGCTTGCAGCAGGAGGGAGCTGGGCACAGAGCTGAAGATCGCGGAGGTGGAGGAAAACATCTCTGGATCTAGGCTGGTGTGTCTTGCTCAGGCAAAAACGTTAAATTAAAATGTAGATCCGGTGCTGGAAGAAAACCCTCAGCCCTACCTCAAGCTGACCAGAGATGTTCCGGCTGGGTTGTCCACGCAGGGGTTATCCAGGCTCGAGTTATCCTAAGAGAGGCTACACCTCTGGGGGGAGATGTCATCCGTGCATGCTTTTCCTCCCCAGCCCCTGCAGAGGAGCTGGTACCGTCCAGAGCTGCTCCAGGGCTGTAGGGATCTGGGACACCAGGGAGACCCTTTGCTCTTTCTCCCTTTCTACCTGTCATAGGCTGCTGTTTTCATGACCATGACCTTTTAGTGCCTAAGATACGAGTTTGTTGTGGGTTTATTAGGAGCTCTTCACAGTTTCATACTGTGAAAGAGGTTTTACGGGTATGTTTCTGCATCTCAAGTTGCCCAGGGATGGGGAAGGCCCGCACTGGGCAGTGAGTCTG
>NW_010395230.1:30155-30443 GCF_000710305.1 Buceros rhinoceros silvestris
TTATTCAGAGATCTCAGTGCGGCTTTAAGTGCCCAATATTAGGCAGCTGATTACCTAAATCTCACACCTTCCAGTTTTGCAACACATTTTGGGCTTAGAAACGTCCATCACCTGGTTGGTGCTGTTTTGTCTAATTGGCAAAGGTTTATGGCTCTCTAATCAGTGCCCTGGCAGCAGAGTTTGGGGCACATTCATTCGTGAAGTTTAGATAACAGTACCGCAATAGCTTATCCATATTTTATTACGGAGAGCAGTTAGCAGTCCCAACAGGTAGGACTTAAACTTCAT
>NW_010395230.1:30560-33413 GCF_000710305.1 Buceros rhinoceros silvestris
CAGCAGGATGAGAATGCGTTACCAGATGAATAAAAGTTGCCTCCACTTTGACATAAGAGAGGCTTCATTAAAGACAAAATGACTACAGAAATATTAACACAAACCTGCATTTCTCAGAGCTGGAACAAGGGAAAAATGAGCCCTCAGTACATCCCTCTCTTCCTTGGGCAGGCATGGCATGTTGGAAACACATCCCAGAGCCAGACAGTTGTATGTAAACCTGGGAAATTCAAGTTGGGTGTACAAAAAGAAAAGCTGCTAATGGCATTATCTGGAATTATAAACTCCCTAACGTCCACCTTTTATTGGATGATTTTCCGCTTTCTGTAGCGACAATAGTGTTTTAGAAAGGCCTTATAAGACCCTTTTCCTGCATCTTGGGGGATGCTACTGTCTGCTGAGCCTGGCCAGGGGAGAGTGATGCACCCCAACCCCATGCTTGCCGCTGATGTTTTGGGATAACCTGGGAGGAAGGGGGTGTAGTCCACATACTGACATGAAGCATTGGTGAGAGGACCTCAAGGTGGGAGGGAGTCAATGCCAGTAAAGTGGGGTACATTTTGGGGACCCCCTTTCCCAACCCTTCCAGCCCTTGACACCCAGCCCCAAAGGTGATGGGCTCCACTGGTGGGTGCTGCGTGCATGTCTGGCGGGCAGCTGTTGGCTTCCAAAGCTCAGGGCTCACCAGCTGTGGCACAGGGCACTGGAAGGTGATGTTCTGTGGCTAACCCTGCCCGTTGGCGTGGGATGGCAGGTGTTTTCCCCTGCTCCTGCACATATCTGTCCTCCTCGCACCAGAGCGACACGCTGCCTTGCCCGAGCTCACTGGCTCCACACAGGCCAGTGCTGAGCTCTGATGAGACGGCACAGATGTGACCAGCTGCTGCCCACTCTCCCGGGCTTGCTGCCTAGCCTGCCTGTCCCCCTCCGGCTGTTTCCACAGTTGACCATCTTGTTTATCAGCTATTGGGTGACTAAAGCAGCGAAATGAAACGGTGAAATGAAGCCTGGCTGGGATTTGATGGGAGCAGAGGCTGCCCGTGGGCTGCAGCGAGGCGCGTGCCCCTTTGCAGCAGCTTCTCTGGTGCGATGGGTGCCATCACCTTGGGAGCTACCTCTGGAGCCACATGTGTGACAGGTGCCTTTGCCCTGTTTTATGGGCTCCTTGTTTTATGGGCTATCAAGCTTATCACAGAAACTTTTTAAGTTATCCTGGTTTTCTGATACCTTTGCTGTGAGGGCACTGGGTACACCTGGTCCTCTCCTTGTTGGAACGGGGCTGACCCAGCGCTTTTCATTTCTTGTGCATTTTTTTGTAACAGCCAAAAAATGAGAAAGGATTGAAAGCCCACTGGTGGCTGCAGGGCTGCCTGTCCTCTCTCCAGCCCCGAGCCCCACAGCTCCCCGACCCCTCAGGTCTCCCCCAGGAAAGACACATGGGATGGGGACCACAGGAGCTATCAGGGGCCGGTGGAAGGCTGGATGCAGCGCTCCCCACATGGGTCCCTGGGGCATCCCCGGGCTGGGACACGGGCGATGCTCGGAGATAACCTCTGCAGGATGTGTGCTGACTTCTGCCTTCTCTTTCTGGGCCAAAGTCATCAAGGCAGGGGACTAATAATGTCCAGTTCCCACAGATATTTAGAACGAGGCTGGGTAAACAGCGATTTTTTTAATTTATGGGGCCCAAGCCAAAACCACAGATATCTGGGGGTGGTTTGGTACCTTCGAACATCTCTGCTGGGAGAAACATCCCAGTGACTTAAAACATCCAGCCCAGGGTTTAGCTCCAGGTGCCTCCAAATCCTCTCAATCGATGATGCTTCCACCTCCACTCTGCTTGCCTCAGTTTCCCCAACTGTAAATCATGGATCATGCCACTTCTCAGTAAGGACTTTTAAAGTCAGAGAAAGCAAAGCCGTGTTTCAACCTGAAGTGTTCTTGCTGTTATTATTATTAATGGCTTTTAAGAATAAACCCACTGTGGTGAAATCTGGGAACTGTACAATTAGGGATGCCTCAAATATTGTCACATCAGTGTGGCAAGGAACAAGCTGAGCTTTTTGTTTTCCTTTTGACTCATCAAGTCCTCAGTCTATCACCAGCCTTAACCCCAAATTTGCTGCCATGGAGATTTTTACAATGAGCGGACATTCCTGATGTGTTTGGCAACAAGCAACAGGGTGGTTCCTGTGACCCAGGCCAGAGGGCCAGCATGGTGGGTGACCAGCGGTGCTGGTGTTTACTGCAGATACTTGTTGAGAGGCATGAATGAGCTCGCTGGCCCCATTGCCCTCTCCAGCACCTCCTAACATCTAGATGTGAGCTGGAGACAGGTGAACATGTAGGGGTGGCTTGATAAAACTCATGTAGATGTGGTGTGTCCCATGTCTCGTCGTGGTGGTCAGGGAGCGTTGGGTTTCATGCCTGTTTGCTTTTCACCTGGAGTGCCTGGACGTTGGATTCTTCATCCTTTTACTGCATTCATGGTGAGCACCTGCCAACAGATCAACCAAAATTCCAAATTTGACCCAAAGGCAGCAGCCCCCATGGGCACAGGACAAGCTTGCAGCATGTGCCATGTCACTGTGGGGTGCCAGCATTGTTGTGCCCAGACCCTCACTGCCATCAAAACACCAATGGGGTGACACAGTGATCCCGTGCCAGTGCCCACCCACCCCACTCACCCCTCCCGACCCCCTCCCTCTTGTCCCCAACACTGTGCTGCCCACCGGGTGCAGCCACATTATTGTTGGGTGACCCAGCGGGATCTCGTCTTGCTCCCCCAGGCTCTTCGCGGTGAAGTGTGCCGGCTGCCTGGAGGCCATCGCGCCCCGTGAGCTGGGGATGGGT
>NW_010395230.1:33595-34530 GCF_000710305.1 Buceros rhinoceros silvestris
TACCACCTGCGCTGCTTCTGCTGCTGCGTCTGCGAGCGGCGCCTGCAGAAGGGTGACGAGTTTGTGCTGAAGGAAGGGCAGCTCCTCTGTAAGGGCGACTACGAGAAGGAGCAGGAGCTGCTGAGCTTGGTGAGCCCAGCTCTGTCAGATTCTGGTAAGGGGCCACCCGCGCCCAGCGTCTCCCTGGCTGATACTGCTCCAAGGTCCCCACAAGTGTGGCAGGGTCTGGAGGCACGGTGTGGGCTTGCTGCCCTGAACCTATGCCCCATGATCCAAAGGGAAAAGCTCTGTAAGCACTATTGCATCCTCCAGCCAGAGTCTCTCCTACCTTGGTGGCAAGGGTGTGAGCAAGGACCTTGGCTGTGGAGGGGCTGCAGAGCTGGAGGATGCTCTGGGGACCATCCCACCTCATTAGTCTCGTTTCTGTAAGGCCCTGGCCTATGCAGAGCACCAGCACCCCATCCCAAGGGGCTCAAAGCCTCCCCGGGCACAGGAGGGAGAGCCGTGCTGGCTGAAGGTGACATTTCCCACCTCCTCGCCCACGGAAATGGAGAAGCTGTGCCTGTAAATGAGACTTTTCTTTCTAAAAAAAAAAAAATAAAGTCATGGTCACAAGCATCCCACTGACTACTTCGGGCTAAACCTGCTGTGTCCCTCCCTGTGCCTCACCGTCCCCACCTAGGACTCTGGGAAGGCTGTGTGCAAGAAGTGAGCTCCTGCTGCTGTAGCCACCCTTTTTAATACCAAGGGGAAACTGAGGCACGGGGCTAAAACAGGAGTGGGAGGCAGGGAGCCTGCAAATCTTGTGTCTTGGGTGGCTTTCCAGGCGGTCGATGGCTGGAGCCAGGTTGCAGACCCGGTGTGCTGACACTGGGGGCTGTCACAGAGCCAAGGAGGGCTGCAGAAGGGGTGCACCATGGCTGGAGGTGGGCGGG
>NW_010395230.1:34678-36229 GCF_000710305.1 Buceros rhinoceros silvestris
TGCCAGGTCAGGTTGCCCAGAGCATCAGGATCAGCGTTAAAATACGTATCAATGCAAATCAAACCTGAATGTTTCCCAGGAAGATGAATTTAGTAAGAAAGCCAAGCAACTGGGGCCAGAGGGTGGAGACGATCTGCTGGCAGAAATCGTCATGTTAATGCCGTCCCCACAGAGCCCCGCTCCTCGTGAGGCTGCGCACCCCACGCCGGGCACCTGGGTGGCTCTTAAAAACCTCATCGGGCGAAAATCTGCCTTGCACAGGGAAGGATTCGCCTTCAAAATGCCGTGCTCTGGAAAGGACTGCCAGCAAGCTGGGGGGAGCCCGTCATGTCACTGCTAGAGCAAAGCCCTGGCTTTAAAAAAAAATAGGAATCAGCATTCTGAGTCCGTTCAGGAGGGGTTGTTGAGGTGGGAAGTGGGGCAGGTCATGGAGACAGCAAAGCCTGGTGCTCACCGCCACGCACAGGTGATGCTGCAGCTGGGAGAAGGTGTGTGGTGGGCACAGGGACGATTTCACTGGGGATGGAGCAAAAATTGCCCAAAGCCTTTGTTTCTCTTTAATATCGTGCTCCTCCGCAGTGGGAGCCCAGCTGCTTTGCTGCACTGCCTGTGACTGGCTCTGTCCGAGCTCAGCAACCGGGCTTGAAAGAAAGAAAAAAATACACACACACACACGCACCAATAATGATGATGATATTTAAAAAATAAAGAGTGAGGCCATGGGAGGAGGTGGTGGTGAGCGATGGTCCAGCACAGGAGGAGCTGGAGAGGCAGGAAAGCAGCAGGATTCGGCACACTGGTGCTGGCTCTTGCCTTAGCCCTGGGAAAGTCCATCACTGATTGAAGAAGAATTCTTATTTTTGACTTCTGGGATGTCCAAACTCTTTCAGTTAAAATAGAAACCAATGAGGAGGCGTCATGCAGGAAAAGAAGAGAATTTGCCTCAACGGTTTGGGTTTATTCCTAGTGGGGGAAAAGGCCAGTTTGGGAAAGGCTGGAGAGCTTTTCCTCCCTAGCGACTCATCGGCCTGTGGTCCAGCCCCGCTGCCAGGGGCTCCAGCCAAACCAAGAGCTTTGACTAGCAAAAACCTCCAGGGGAAATACTTATTTCAGTGGAAACTCCAGCTGAGACCCAAGGGATGCAAAGGGCCAGTGTGGGAGTCAAAAGGGCACGGCAAGCCCTTGGCTGGTCGGAAACCCAACCTGAAGGCCCCAGCAGCCCCTGGCCTGGGGGGTCCTGGCTCTTCCCATCTCCCTGCAGACCCTGTAGCTTAACCTCACCGCTGTCCCTGCCTGGTTTTGATGGCCACCAACAGCTTGTCTCGGGATGTCGCATGGTTCCGGGGATGGTGGCAAGGCGAGGGCCAGTCCAGATGGATGCTCAGTGTGCTGTGACTTTTCCTTCCTCCTGTGGCATCCCCCCTGGGGACCAACCACCACACTGGGGGACACAGAAGGGTGTCCCTACTCCAGCACCAGTCGCGGATGCCCTTCACCAGCAGCCCTCTCTATCCTTGTTCAGCCTCTCCCCCGTCCCCCCTCGCTGCTTTG
>NW_010395231.1:0-211 GCF_000710305.1 Buceros rhinoceros silvestris
GGGGTGGTGAGCAGGGGGCTCATGAAGAGCATGCGGGCAATGAGGCTGTAGAGGACAGTTGCCAGCCCCAATGGAATGACGTAGAAGACAGCAAAATCCAAGAAGTAAATGGGCATGTAAAGGCTTCTGGAGACCCGGTAGCCCCAGCTGACTTGTGCCCCATCCGAAAAGGTGACCTGGGTCGTGTCCACCAGGAAAAACCAAATGAGGC
>NW_010395232.1:0-798 GCF_000710305.1 Buceros rhinoceros silvestris
GGTTGTGGTGCCCCAACACCAGCCCAGGTGCTCTCGGGGGAGCTGCTGAGATGTCACCCCCCCAGCCCGTGAACTTCTCCTGGGCTGGCACGTGGTTCCGCTGCGGGGGGGTTAAGGTTTGAGGCATCCTGTGACCATTTATTGTGCCCTGAATTTATAATAAATGCTGTTAAAGACTTGGGCTTTGACAGAGGTAATAATAAATTCACTGTTAAAGACAGTAGTTTAATTCCTTATACCCTCCAATACTGCACAGAATAAACTATATTCATCACCGAGTAATTTTTTACCACATAAATCTTTAAAACGAACCGTCGTAGGCTGTTGAGGCTGAAATATTGTGAATTTATTAGATATGCCCATGTAGTATTGGATTCGGAGGTTTCCATTCGAATATATTACAGGGGAAATTTGTGTCTTTAAGGGTGACAATCCTTCCATTTTCCAAAGCCACCGTTCGAACCAGCGGCTCCTCCAGCGCCAACTCTGCCTTTATTAGACAGAGATTTAGGAACGAGCCCCTCGCTAATCTGCTGGGGGTGAGGGGGGGATATTTGCTGTGATGCCCTGTTTAAATGGGGGGGAAAAAAAAGGAAATTTTTTTCAAAAAGCATCTTTTTGTTCCTGGCGTAACAAACGCTCGATGATTTCCCGGCTTATTTCGCAAATGGAAGTCGAAATTTCACTTGGGGTTGCGGCGACGGGAAATGTTAAAGCGGAGCCTCGTCGCTGAATCCGTCCCTCCCCGGCCGTAACTCCCCCCGGCTGCCGCCGCTTTTTGGATCTACATATTCAATA
>NW_010395232.1:961-1955 GCF_000710305.1 Buceros rhinoceros silvestris
CGGCTCAGGCATGTTCGGGGGGGGTTAATCGGCACCATGAGGAGGGACCCGAGGATGAAACATCCACCGTGCGGAGGCGAAAGAGATGGGGAAGGGTTTAAAGGCGACATCGATACCCGGAGGTGGCACCTCTGCCACCCTCAGCCACGGGGTTGGGATCCGCCTGAGCCTGTTGAGCGCCGCGCTGGGAGCAGGGACCCTTGTTTCCTTTGCTAATGCGAAATACCAGCAGACAGTCGAAATCTTTGTTCATTAGAGAGAGACGGAGATAATTATAAAACCATCTCCCGGTTCATGAGGCGCGGGTAACATTTAAACCAATTGATGTGGTAACATTTAAAGCGGTTATATTGCAAAATGTCACGTACGGTCTAGTTTCATTAGAGACGAGTTAATAGATGGATGGAATTGGAACTCCCAGGCCTGGGCATAAAATCCAAAGTTTCCCTTTGCCATAACTCAGCGTCTTCGGCCGCCACCGGGTCCTTCCCACCCGCCGAACCCCCCAAGGTCTAAAACTTCCAGCACTGCAGCAGTTGAAAATCAGGAGTTAAAAATTATAATCAGGCAACACAGAGCCCCGCGGCCAGGGCAGGGATTTGGAGGTTCATCGTCACCGTCCCCCGGTCGGGTTCTCCTCCACCCTCAGGTGTTCACAACCCACCCGTGTTCCGCACTCGCTTCTGCACCCTCTCGCCTTTTTTTTTTTTCCTTTTCCAAGCTGCTCCATCTGTAAATGAACAAACATCTTGATTTTATAGCCTTTTGCTTTGTGCCGCGGAGGGGAGGGGTGGGGGGGAAGTAGTGGAATGCCTAAGTAAGACTTTAATTCCAGATTCATTTACGCTGTAGCGATGAAGTTGTCACAAACCATAATGCAGTATTTAATTAAAATAACAGAAGTGGATCTAGATATGTCCTGGGGTAGCTATCACCAAACCGCAGCCTGCGCTACCCGCCTCATGCTGGCGCAGCGGCGGGGGGTGAGGCACGA
>NW_010395232.1:2090-3225 GCF_000710305.1 Buceros rhinoceros silvestris
CAGCATCCTCGCAAGGCTGCGTCTCCCTCCCTCCTCTCCTGCCCTTCCCCGGATTTGGGACCCTCGGAGCGATTTTGGCTGAGTGGCGGTTCTGGGGGTGGTGGCTCTGGCTCCTGGTCCTGAACTGGGCTGGCTGGGGGGTGCCAGTCACTAAGAAAAGGGGCTGGAGCTGAGCAGGGTCCGGGGCAGTGAGGGCACCCACCGTGACCCCCTGTCCCAGGGTGGAGGTAGCACCCATTCCCTGTCATGTCCTGCCCCAGGGCAGAGGGAGCACCCACTGTGATGCCCTGTCGCAGGGTGGAGGGAGCACCCACTCCCAGGGACCCCCTGTCCTGGCTCGGGTCCCTCTCCCAGCTGGGCAGGCACAGGTGCCCCCACCCCGACTGTGATGCCCTGTCGCAGGGTGGAGGGAGCACCCACTCCCAGGGACCCCCTGTCCTGGCTCGGGTCCCTCTCCCAGCTGGGCAGGAGCAGGTGCCCCCACCCTGGGGGTCTCTCATCCCCCACGCTGCCACCCTGGCAGCAACCCCGGCGGAAGGGTGGGTGGTTTGAGCCATCGGTTAACAGAGAGTGTGAATCCGAAATCCTAACGGGGACCCAAGCAGCGGCTTCCTGCTGGGGTTGGCCATGGCACTCCGTGGCGCGGGTGCGAAGATAACGGGTGTTTTTGCAAGTCCCCGGTGAACTCACAGAGCTGTTGCCTCTGCCACATCCCCTCCACCCGTCTCCATCCCTCCTCCCAGCGCCGCCAGCCCCTCGCTGTCCCCTTGTCCCCCACTAAGCCCAGCCCAAGGGTTAGGAGTGAAGGGAACACTAATCGCGGTGCCCTCCGCGGGGCAGTGGCCCGGGGGGTCACTGCATGAAGATAGTTCGATAATCCCCGTTGCATCACCAGATCCAGCCGCAGCTGGGGGCGGACGGATGGCTTCTCGCACACGCGTGTGCACGCACACGCATGCCGGTACCCCGAGCCCCCTTCCCAGGTCACGGGCAGAGCTAACTCGGGCTGGTTTTCATCAGGCGGGAGCGTTCGGGACTTTAAAGGCAAAAATAATTGGCTGCAGAACAAATTTAGGAAATGGAGTGTGCGATAAAGCAAATAAAAATCTCACCCGGCTTTTTTTTTTTTTTCCCC
>NW_010395232.1:3314-3733 GCF_000710305.1 Buceros rhinoceros silvestris
TTGAAAAGCTCACCCGGCTTTGTGTGTGTTTTCCCCTCTTTCCCAGTGGCTGGGAGGAGGAGGAGGAGGAGGAAGGATGGGGATAGGTGGGAAGGGAACGGGCCTGAGCTGGTTTTTACCTCCCTTGCAACTTTGCCATTAAAGTTGCACCTACAGCTCGGAAGTTTGTCCGTGAAAAATGGTCATTTTGTTTCCCCTGCTCAGAGCACGTTATTAAAATGCTAATTTAAAAGAAAAAGGAGTTAAATATCCAGCAATGGTGCAGTCTAATTGCAGCCATAATGAGCTCTCTAAATGTGAGTGCCCCTGACACACAGAGAGCATAAACAGCCCGCGAACACATCATTAGTGCTCCCGTTCATTTATTCTCCCGACCTGCCCGTGACCCCGCGCCGGGGCGGGGAGGAGCAGGTGGAGCC
>NW_010395233.1:0-371 GCF_000710305.1 Buceros rhinoceros silvestris
TGGGGGGGAGCTGACGTGCTTGGAATAAAATCATGCCACCTCCTCCTCCATCCCTCAGCGAAAAAATCAAATGCATCTGTCCACCCCCCTGCACCATTTCCCTACCCAAAGTGTCCACCCAGAAGAAGAGGAGGGGCCGTGCTGAAGCTCATCTCAAGGGGGCAAAGGTCTTTGAGAACCACCCAGCCTGATTTATTCAGGGCATAGTGATATTTCTTGGGATTAATATTAATAAGAGCCTTCTGCCCCCTCCTCTCCATCTCCCTGGGCTGAGCCCAAGGGAGGCAGCCGGGCCCCGGCACGGTACCAGGCCTCCCCCTTTCAGGTGGAAGGTGATGGCGTCTATTCATCCCAGCCATTTCACGAGCCAT
>NW_010395233.1:502-939 GCF_000710305.1 Buceros rhinoceros silvestris
TCCCAGCCATTTCACGAGCAATAAACAGGTTGCTTATTTATTTGGGGTTATTGAGATCCTGTTTCTCTCCCATGCCACAGCTCGTTAATGGAAGAGCCGTTTTGCTGGCTCTCCGGATGCTGCTGGGGCCGGCGGTGCTGCAGAGGGATGCTCGGCGCATAGTGCGGCAGGGCAGGGATCTGCTTGCAGGGATGAAGGTGATTCCAAATAGAAGACGCTCCAAATCTCTTTTTTTCCCCTCCTCTTTTATTCATTAAACAGGAGCCTTCTGGCAGTTCAGACTTTCCTGGAGGTCCAGGATGCGGAGGTGCCTGTCCAGGGTTGAGCAGGCGACTGTGGGCTGCCGAATCGAAAGGTCAAGGTTTTTATTTTGGGCTGGATTTTAATATTGAACCCCCACCTGGTGCTGAGTGCGGGTCCTTTGGGAGGGGGTCCTG
>NW_010395233.1:1371-1675 GCF_000710305.1 Buceros rhinoceros silvestris
AACCCCCCCCACCCCATCATCAAAGAGCCCCCCAGCCTGGGCGCAGCTCTGCAGCCACCCTGTGGGGTGGGCAACTGTCCCCTTCAGTAAGGCCTGCCCTTGCCCAGTGTGAGGCACCTGCTGGGAGCACTGGGTCGGTCATGGGGAGAAGGGATGCAGGACAGGTTGGTCTCCAGCTGCAAAGAGAAGGGAAGGGAGGAGAAGGGATGGGAGAAAGGCAGGGAGGGGAAGGGCCCTGGTGGAGAGAGGGGCAAGAGGGTGGCAATGGGCTCCCAGGCACCTCAGGGCTAAAAACAAGGAGGAA
>NW_010395234.1:0-451 GCF_000710305.1 Buceros rhinoceros silvestris
CCCCAGGGGTGGCTGAGGTGTCCCTTGGTCCCAGCCCCGGGCAGGGACGCTGTGCCGGAGCCACGCACCCGTGCCATCCCCGCTCTGCCAGACCCCCGGGACTCTGGCTCCCACATGGCATCTGCACTGTCCCCATGCGCTGTTGGGTGTCCCCCGAGCCTCATGCTCTGCGCCCTACACCTTGAGCCCTGCTCCCTGCACCCCACTGGTACCATCTCCTGCACCCACCACCAGCCCCGGGCAGGGACGCTGTGCCGGAGCCACGCACCCGTGCCATCCCCGCTCTGCCAGACCCCCGGGACTCTGGCTCCCACATGGCATCTGCACTGTCCCCATGCGCTGTTGGGTGTCCCCCGAGCCTCATGCTCTGCGCCCTACACCTTGAGCCCTGCTCCCTGCACCCCACTGGTACCATCTCCTGCACCCACCACCTGCTCCGCCCCCTGTCCCG
>NW_010395235.1:0-478 GCF_000710305.1 Buceros rhinoceros silvestris
CCAGTGGAGGTCCTACCTGGAGCCCGATGCCAGCAGGGCTCGGGGCTGGGCCGCTCCCTCGCCTCTGCCATCAGGACTTCTCCATCCACCCCATGCCGTGCTCTGGCACCCGCCGCAGGCACTCGGTGCTTCCTCATTTGGGGATGGGTTTGCAGGCGCTGACTGACAGGCGCTGAGCTCTGCCACAGCCACCAGACACGGCAACAGCCCTGTGACCCTGCAGGAGCCCTGTGCCGGCCGTCACGGTGCCCAGCCCACACGCCTGCACCGCGGGCAACGCACGGGGCTGCTGGGGGGAGCCCAGCTCCCACGCCACGGAAAGCCATCGCACATCCTGCCAGAAAAGTGGCCTTGGGGACATAACTGTGTTGGCACCCACAGCTCTGACACCCAGCGTTCACCCCAGGCCGGGGTGGCAGGGGCAGGGGGGCTCTCCTGGGTGTAGTGACTTGCAGAAAGAACCACCCCAGTCCCATGC
>NW_010395235.1:556-845 GCF_000710305.1 Buceros rhinoceros silvestris
GGGCAGGGGTGCTCGCCTGGGGGTAGTGACTTGCAGAAAGACCCATCCCAGTCCCATGCAGCTTCCTGCAGGAAAACGCAGACCTGCTCCTCGGGAGAGGAACAGACAGCTTGGCTGCTTGTAGAAATACATCGGTCCAGCCGGGCACCGCCATGGCCCTGGTCACCTCCCGCCAAGCATGGGGCCACGCTGGCAGCTGGGCCACAAAGAGAGGTGCTGGGCTCTGCTGCGACCCTGCTGCTTCCCAGGCGCAGCTTCCCAGCACCATGCAGCTCCGCTCGAGCGAAGG
>NW_010395235.1:1205-1532 GCF_000710305.1 Buceros rhinoceros silvestris
GCCAGCAGCTGCTCTTGCATCACCCCGCGGCCGCATGGCGCAAGCAGCGTTTCCTGCTGGCGAAGGAAGTGGACGCTGGCTGTGGCGCTTCCAGGGCGCTCCCGGACACACAGAGGGGTCTGGAGATCCTGGTGCTGCCCGAGGCCGCCAGCTACCTGGGAGGGCTGCAGGCACCAACCGCCCCCCAGCTCCCACCCACCCTGCCGAGTGTGCCCAGGCCACTGGCTCTGGCACGTTGCGGGGCAGAGCTGGTCCTTGGCGCAGCGTGCGCCAGCGGTGCCTTGCCCTGGCTATGGGGACACTGCCCTGCACTGCTGGGACCAGGAC
>NW_010395235.1:1899-2322 GCF_000710305.1 Buceros rhinoceros silvestris
CAGAACCGTGTGGCCAGAGGTTTCCCCTTTCCTTGGGGGGGGACAATTGTCCTTCCTCTGTCTGCACCCAAACGAGGTGGTTTGGCACTCCTGGGAAGACCCTCTGTAGGAATCCCCTCGCGCAGCTCCTGGCCAGGCCCTTCCCACCCTGCTGTGACTCTGTCCTGGGTGCAGGCACGCCAAGCCCCTTTCCCCTTTCCTTGGGGGGGGACAATTGTCCTTCCTCTGTCTGCACCCAAACGAGGTGGTTTGGCACTCCTGGGAAGACCCTCTGTAGGAATCCCCTCGCGCAGCTCCTGGCCAGGCCCTTCCCACCCTGCTGTGACTCTGTCCTGGGTGCAGGCACGCCAAGCCCCTGCCTGCAGCCTGCCGCAGCACCCTGGCCCGTGCACGCTCCTTTTTCCATGCCCGGGGATGGCTGGT
>NW_010395235.1:2426-2970 GCF_000710305.1 Buceros rhinoceros silvestris
CGCAGCACCCTGGCCCATGCACGCTCCTTTTTCCATGCCAGGGGATGTCTGGTGCTTTCTGGCAGCCCCAGCAGCTCCTGCTGATGTCTGCATAACCCTCTGACCCCCCTCTCTGCTTCAGGTTGCCTCTTACCTGAGATCTCCATGTCCTCCAGGCTGGGCTGCAGGGGTGCCAGGTCCGGCTGGATCATGTCAGCATTCCCGACATATGCTGGAGGAAGGCAGAGCTGCCACACCAGGACCCAGACACTGCTTGTCCCAGCGTGCCTGCCCGGCTGCCAGCCCCCCGTGTCACCCCAGAGTCACCCCAGAGTCACCCTGTGTCGTTGCACCCTGCTCTGCAGCCAGGCAGGGAGACGGGTGCCCACCCTGTGGAGACGCAGGGCCGTCTCATCCCCACCACCCTGCCCACCAGCCCCCCTGGGGCCTCATCCAGCTTCCAGGAACCCCAGGGAAAGGCTAATCCTTGGCACAGGACGTGCCTGGTGCTGTAGGAGCTCCAGGGACTTGGCTAGGCAGGGACAGCAAAGAGTGGCCATCGAAG
>NW_010395235.1:3121-4155 GCF_000710305.1 Buceros rhinoceros silvestris
GCAGGAGCTGCCTGCTACTTCCTCTGGAGCATCACTGCGTTTGGGCAGGGCAGGAGCATCCCCTCCTCCTGCCCTGGCAGGAGGGGTGCCAGGGGGTCCTGGCTGCCTGAAGGACACAGGCATCAGCTCCAGGGACTAAGCCAAGAGGCTGCGAGGTGCTATGGTGCTGGACCTCCTCCTCCACATCCCGCTAGAGCATGGTCTGGGGCACCTACCATCCTCGGGGAGCGCCTCGTGGGCACTTGGCGTCTGTGTCATGGTGAACAGGGTGTCAGAGATGTCCGAGAGGAAGGTGTCCAGGTCAAAGTGCTGCCTACCCTCTGGCTCTCCCCCTCCACATCCCGCTAGAACATGGGCTGGGGCACCTACCATCCTCGGGGAGCGCCTCGTGGGCACTTGGCGTCTGTGTCATGGTGAACAGGGTGTCAGAGATGTCCGAGAGGAAGGTGTCCAGGTCAAAGTGCTGCCTACCCTCTGGCTCCTCTTCCTCATCCCCAAGCAGCATGGGCACCACATTGCAGAAAAGCTGGTTGCACCATTTCTCCGTTGGCCTCCAGATATCCTTGTCCTGCATGAGATAGAGCCAAGGAGCCAGCTGGGCACCTCTCAGGGGTAGGGTCTGTGCCCGGCTCCCAGCTGTTCTCCCCAGCAGCTCCTGGGCTCCCCGCAGCATTTATCGCTCCGAAGCTCCATACCTGGTACATTGGTGCTTCCAGAAGGGTGAATCCAGCATCCCTAGTGCTGGGTGTCTCATCCCATTGGGCTTGTCACGCCCTGGGGCTGTCATCTGCCCAGCACGGGGGTCCACGTTACAGCCCCCTTTCCCCCCCCACCTTCCCCAGTGGACTCACCTGCTTCGGACTGGAGAGTTCTCCCTCGCGGGTGGACTTTCGGAGCTGGAAGGAGAAGACAGCCTGTGTCACCCCCCAGCCTGGCAGGCATGGTGCCAGGCAGGGCCAGGGGCAGGGCAGAGGGGGCAGCACTCAGGAGGGGCTTAGTGTGGCCACCACAAATCCACATCTGCTGGGACACTC
>NW_010395236.1:0-941 GCF_000710305.1 Buceros rhinoceros silvestris
GCAGGGTCGGTCGTGGTGGTGATGGGACACCGTGGTGGGTCCCCGATGGAGATTGCGGGACACTCTGTGGGACACCCACAGGACACCCCGTGGGGTTACTGGTGGGGGTTGGGGGTGCAGAGTGGTCCTGGGACACCCTGGTGGGTCCAAGATGGAGGTTGTGGGGCACCTTACCAGGTCATTGATGGGTTTGAGGGCACGAGATGCTCCAGGGACAACCCGTGGAGTCAACGATGGGCTTTGGGGCACGAGGAACTCCAGTGACACCTTGCTGGGTCAACGATGGTGGTCGTGGGACACCCTGTGGGATCATTGACGGGTTTGGAGACATGAGGAGCTCCAGGGACACCTTGTTGGGTCAACGATGGTGGTCGTGGGACACCCTGTGGGATCATTGACGGGTTTGGAGACATGAGGAGCTCCAGGGACACCTTGTTGGGTCAACGATGGTGGTCGTGGGACACCCTGTGGGATCATTGACGGGTTTGGAGACATGAGGAGCTCCAGGGACACCTTGTTGGGTCAACGATGGTGGTCGTGGGACACCCTGTGGGATCATTGACGGGTTTGGAGACATGAGGAGCTCCAGGGACACCTCGTTAGGTCAACGATGGGTTTGGGGGCTCACTGAGCTCCGTGGTGGTCATGACCCCACCAGGGTGTCCCATGGATTTGGAGACACAAGGAGCTCCAGGGACACCCTGTGGGGTCAACGATGGGTTTGGGGGACATGAGGAGCTCCAAGGACACCCTGTTGGGTCAATGACGATGGTCGTGGGACACCTTGTTGGGTCAACGATGGTGGTCATGGGACATCTCGAGTCATTGGCGGGTTTTGGGGCAAGAGGAGCTCCAAGGACACCCTGTCGGGTCAATGATGGGTTTGGGGACATGAGGAGCTCCAAGGACACCCCGTTGGGTCAATGATGGGTTTGGGGACA
>NW_010395237.1:0-367 GCF_000710305.1 Buceros rhinoceros silvestris
CAAATTTCATGCTTTGAGGATTTTTTCCTCATTAGAACAGTTAGTTGTCAATCCGACAAGATCACATTTGTAACCTTTAAACCACCCTCGGCGGAGAATACGTAAGGCCAAAAATCCCAACCTCTGCAGGTCAGCGGCAACAAAACGCTCCCCCCTCCAGAAGGGGAGAGAGAACGCGCCTGGCACCCAGGGCTGCGCGTGGGCGGGCAGAGCCTTCACGGGTGCATCCGCTTTATCCAACCAACCTCCAACCAGCGTCGATGCTAACGCTCCGCAGGCGGAAAATAACACATAATTTCGACACAAAATTAGACGGGACGGACCTTTACGTAACCCGACGCCGTCGCTGTCCTGCTCCGGAGCCAAC
>NW_010395237.1:526-802 GCF_000710305.1 Buceros rhinoceros silvestris
AACCCGGCAGGACGAGCTCTCCCCAGGAGGCCCCCGATCCTTCCCCAGATTCCACGTGCCGACGGAACCGGCGCGAGCGCGGTGGCACACGTGGCAGGGAAACGACCGCGCATCACCACGGTTCGGGGGGGTTTATTGCCACCTCGGGGTGGGGAAGAGCCCCGCTTCGTTCGGATCCTGTCACATCCCGCTGTCCTCCTCCTGAACGGGGAGATCCCGGGATAAAGACACGGTAGGTGACGCAAGGAGAAGTTAACGCAGTTTGCAGGGAACGAG
>NW_010395238.1:0-370 GCF_000710305.1 Buceros rhinoceros silvestris
TAGGTGTGGGAGAGCCTTTGGCCTGCAGGTCGTGGGGGACCCTGAAGAGATACAGGGTGTCCTGGGGGATGGCAGCTATGGGGACCTTGCGGGGGTCCTGTGGGGCAGTTGCTGGGGAAACCCCTTGAACTGGGCCTCTGCTCCCCTGGGGGAGGGGTTTGGGCTCAGCATGGTGGGGCAGCCAGGGAGGATCCAGGCCTACGTGTGGGTGGCTCCCTGTGACGAGGGGATGTGGAGAGAGCGTAGACCCCCTTGGGGTGGGGGTGAGGTGAGGAGCAGCTTGATGCTGGGCTATGGCTGTGGGTCTGCAGGGGGCTGGCAGGGGGGGGGACTCTCAGCCTCGTGCCACCCCATGCGGGCCCGGGGGGTC
>NW_010395238.1:425-3220 GCF_000710305.1 Buceros rhinoceros silvestris
GCAGGGGGCTGGCAGGTGGGGGGACTCTCAGCCTCGTGCCACCCCATGCGGTCCCGGGGGATCGGTGACTCCCAGACTGAGTAAAGCACCACATGCAAATGGCTCCTTCCGAAGGGGTTCATCCTCTCCGGGGAACTCAGAGCTCAAACTTCCGAGGGCTCGCTGAAGCGGTGAGGTCTCACCATGCACTTGCTCATCTGTTGCCGCTCAGAAGCTCCAACTGGGGCTTGTCTCAAAGCTGGTTTGTTCCCGCTGCTAGTGTGGAGCCGCTCAGGTGGGAGCCGAGATGTGCGTCACAGCAAAACCTCCTTGTTCCACACAGTTTGCCCCGTTTGACTCTTTCTGCCTCTTTGCTGCCTCTTCTTCACTGAATCCCGTCGTTCTGGTGAAGTTATCTCTTCTTCCCCTGCTCAGGTCCCTCCGAAGGCAGCGGTTTCACTCTAGCGTTCAGGAGAACACCGTGGAAGCGTCGCGAACGCTTCATGAACTTGGCAGTTTGGTTTGCCTCACTACAGCGAGGGGGTTGCTCCGAGGGGGTTGTCTGGATCTTTGCAAACTGCTTTAAAAATAGTCGTCGCTAAACTGCGGTTGTTTCTGGCGGGGAGTTCAGCTGCAGTTCCCAAGTGCTGGCTTTGCTGGGTGGTGGTTTTGGAGCGGGGTTTTCTCAGCGGAGGCTTAAGAATCGCGTCGCTGTTTGACTGCGGAGGAGAAGTTTGCGGGAGGTGGGTCAAACAGCAAGATTCCGCTTGGGAGTACGAGGAGAACTGAACACCTTTGCTTCTTGTTCCCGTCACCCTCTGTGCCGTGAGTGGGGAGTTACCGGCGCCAACCGTCACCGCTCTGCGGGCTGGAGGGTGCTGGCAAGTCCCTTCGCTCCGTATCTTCAAACCAAGCAGCACAGGGGTGGGTTCAGCCAGTGGCAGCGGCCGCTCGGCTGTCGGCCCGTGGCTGGGATGGTCTTTCGTCAGAAAAGTGGTTTCTTTCTGGTGCTGGCCGTTGGCTGGGAGCAGCGGGAGGCTGGTGTAGTGCCCAATGGGCCTTGCAGCTCCGGGAGCCGTGGATCCCCTCCATCACTCCAGTCCTTGGGAGTACCTGAGGGGTCTGAAATGCTCTTTCTTGGTTTCGGCACTTGCCTGTCAGCTGGTGTATAAAGCGATGCTGTTCCCCTTCCCTTCTACGCAGCCAAACGAGGGCTCTCCTTATTTCATTGAGCTCAAGCCCCCCTGCCGCTTCACGCCTTCCAGGTTCCTGATGCCCTCCCAGTACCAAATTGCCGGTGGCTGGCCTGGGGTTTGCACCAGGCTGCTGGAGTTTAGGATGTTCCCTCCTTGCCTGCTCAGGCTGCGGGAAGGAAAAGCTTTCCCTGGACTTTGTGCGTGCGTTAAACCTGCCATGGACACTCTGTCTTTCCTCTAACTTCACTCTCCTCCATCAAAGGTTGTTTCCAGCATTAATTCCCACTTGGTTTTGCTCATCCTTCTGTTTCCTCGAGCTTCCCCCATTCCCACTGTGGGTGTTTAGCGCTCTGACATTTTTTCGCTGTTTGATTTAGGAAGGTGTCAAATGAACTTGCTGAGGTGCTGCAAGTGTCGTGGCCCATTTGAAGCTGGTTGATGGGACTGTTGCTCATCCCAGTTACTCTGGAAGCGCCGGATGATGGGTGCAGTGGTGGCACTCCATGGAAGGAGGGGACAAGAATAAAAGGACGTGGCTTAAAACCATCAAACCTCTCGTTAAGGTCTTTGTTCCCATCTCTTCTGAACCCCTTGGAGGAGGCGCTGGCAGTGGAGACCTTCCTGGGGTGGCTGAAAGGGGGTTTGGGGACGTGGCGTGTGGCAGGCGGATTGAAGGATGGGGAAGTTAGAGAGAGGAAGCGTAGGAGGATTGTGGGAGGAAGGAACCGACTCCTTCTTCCATCCTCCTGGAACACGCAGGAGCTTTTGGCGAGGTCCATGGGCTTCCCGCGACGCAGGGACCAGAAGGAACTGGAGCAACCAGGACTGGGACGTGAGGACCCTCCTTGGCCGGAGCAGCCACTGCCTCTCTGCGATGGAAACGTCTCTAAATGGGCTTAGAAAAGCCGCTGGCGCCACAGGCTGGTTCTTGCAGCCCGAGTCTCTGGGTCATGTTTTGTTTTGGACTCGTTTTCTGCTGCATCACACGTGACGCTCTTGGGTTTGGTTTTATTTATCCTGCTGGCTTTCTTGGGGCCTTTTTTTATGTTCCTAGCACCGAGGATTGAGGCCAGACTCCCAAACCCGCTCTTGACCCCAGCTATGACCCATTTCAAGGGAGAAAATGCTCCTTCTGTAACGGATCCGCAGGACTGCGGACCTGTTGCTTTCTGTAACTTCCTTAACTCTTTTTTTTCCCCCTTTTTCAAGTGATCTGGCCATGGGTTTGATTTCAGGGACCTTGTAAGGCAGTGGAAGGGTGCAGGTAGTGTGGGCTGAGCAGAGGTTTTCCCTGCAGAGCTGCAAGTGATTCTGCTGTTTGGTGCAGAAGCTGCTGGAACAGAAACACGTTTGCAACCTTTTGAACCAAAACCTGAGGCTTTAATCAACCTTGGTGCACAAAATTTGTCACCTCTTTTTGCCTGGTTGGAGAATCTCCTTGCTCGAAGGCCTCAGCGTAGGAGGACACCGGGATTTCCTCGTTTCCAGCTCCCAGAGGTGCAGGTATCCAGAGAGGCTCCTCTCCAAGCTGACACTCGTGCGCTCGGGTCTGTTCGCCCTCTTCAAGCTGATATTTACGGTGTGTTTTGCCGCAATTAGTTTTGGCTCGTGGGAGTTTGG
>NW_010395238.1:3322-4495 GCF_000710305.1 Buceros rhinoceros silvestris
GCGTCTCCGAAGTTCAATTTCATAGTCGCCCAAGAAGCTTCGTGCTTTCCCCCCCACCTCTCCGATCGCCCCAGCACATCACCGGCGCCTTTCTGGAGCACGGGCTGCGGTTTAGAGCCTGCCAAGGTTTGACATTTGGTTTGGAAACACCAGCAATTCGGCGCCTTCACCAGCCCCAAGGCCGGGTGGTTTCACGCAGGCTGATTATTCCCTGGCGCTGGATTTTTTTGGCTCTTTCAGCTCTTTGCTGGGGTGGCTGAACTGGATTTTCCTCCCTCCACATCTCCCCTTTGCTGCTGTCCGGCATCGGGACGAGTGCGGAGCCGAGCTCCGGGGCGACACCGGCCATTTATTGAGGCATCCTGATGAAAACAGCTCCTTCAGCTCCCGGGGAGCAGCACAGGGACTGCGAATGGTGCTGCCAGCCCGCGGAGAGCCTGGAATGCCGCTCGCCGTCCCACCCTCGTGTGGAGAAGGCGGTGGAGATGCGGTGCCAGCCCTGGCGAGCTGCTTCATGAATAAACAAAGCCGCTCTGCCAGCCCTGGCTGCTGGGAGCTCTCTGTTCGCGCTCTGCAGAGCTCAGAGCTCGCTGCCCAAAATCCCTAAGAGAGAAGCCGGACCAAGGCGTTTTCCTGCCTTTCTCCCCCCCTCAAAAAAAGGTGTTTGAGCTCCTTGGGTATGAAACACGTGTTGTGCCTGAAGTGTGGAGGAGTGTAAAGCTGCAGAGTGCAGCGTTCGGGGGCCGCACTCGCGGAGCTGCTGTTCTGTGCGGAGCTGCTGCACAGCTTGGTGTTCTTTCTGTGCTGATGGAGAATGTTTTCAGCCCTGGCTGGCAAAGGGCTTGTCCTGAGTGTCGTTGCAGAGCCAGAGACACCAAACGGCTGGGGCTGAAAAGCCCCTCTAGTCCCTGTGTCCCCCAGCACCGGCAGGTCCCCCCCAGAACGCCGTTCTGGTTAAGCGACTCACAGGAACGTCCCTGCTTTCAAGACGTCGCTTCTATTTGGAATATTTCTTGCTCCCCTCTGATTTTTAGGGCTCGCCTATCAAATAACGATGCCGTAAAACGTGTGCGCCATTGAATGCTAAATAAATAAAAATGCCCACGTGTAGTGGAAATAATAACAGGTGGGACAAAATATTTCTGCTTTATGGCCAGGCCTGTGAGCAGGAGC
>NW_010395238.1:4597-8479 GCF_000710305.1 Buceros rhinoceros silvestris
GTAGCAGGAGCGGCGTGTCTTTGTCCCCTGCCCCACCGGGGCTATTTCAGTTGTTTTAATTCATTGCCCAGGGTTTTAGCCACAGGTTGGCACTTACACCAGAGTCTCTTCTGTTCTCAGCTCCGCACGGCCTCGACTTTGATCTTCCTTTAAGGCTCTTCATGCGTCGTCGCGGGGAAAATATGTTCAAGCTCCACTCGGGCTCTCGCGGCCCATTTTCAGCAGCTTTTTTTGCCTCATTTTCATTGAAACAAGGGCTCTTAAGCGGCTAAATAATTTCAGGAAATGGGACTCCAGTTTCTAGGTCACTCAGGCATTTCCGAGGCAGGATAATGCGTTCTCGAAGGCTCGTCACGGCTTTCTCATAATTATCTCTCCTCAGGAAGAAACAGTGGGTCTCTTAGGTCTTTCCTTCCGTTCTTAAACCTGAATTATTCCTCTCTGCTGCTGTAGATCTCGCGCAGCATCTTGTCCCCGCTGTGAAGCAGTGCATTGCTGAAGATCTATCACTGCTAACGAAGGAGCGCGAGGCCACCCCGGAGCTGTGGCGCTGAGAGCCGACGGCTGCCCGTGAAGCCTCTCTGTGCTCGCTTTGCCATCGTGCTTCGTGGTCGAACCTGCTGGAAGCAACAACGGAAGGTTGCCTAGCCGGTGATGCTCCGTGTCTTGGAGGCGGCATTTCAAGCCTCTCTGTGCTCGCTTTGCCATCGTGCTTCGTGGTCGAACCTGCTGGAAGCAACAACGGAAGGTTGCCTAGCCGGTGATGCTCTGCTTAGAGTCTCTTCTGCCAGAGTTTGTTTGGTCATGGTGTGAAGGAGGAATAAAACGCTCTGGGGATTGTGGGGAGGTTTGGGCCGTGTGTTGCTTTGGCTGCAGTTGGCTACAGGCGTGCCGTCACTCTGAGGTCGCAGTGAGGTTGTTACCTTGCTCCTGGTGGCAGACAGAGCTCTAGGTCTCGCCAGGGATGTGGGGTCTGCTCCGATCTCAGGAGGGCTGGAGTCAATGATCTTGAGATCTCCCAACCAAAATGATTCTGTGATTTGGGCTCTGCTCCCCTCTCGGAGGGCTCTGCTCCCCTCTCAGTGGTGGCAGCAGCAGTGGAGACCTGTCTGACCTCAGTGAGAGGCTCAGGGACTTGCATGGCGTTCCTCCAGTGGTGGAGCAGGTCCTGGAGCAAGCAGCTGATGATAAAGCTGCCTGGGGCTGTGCCGCTTGCTGTGGGATTGAGGCTGGGTGCTGTGTTTGATGGGAGCTGGGCAGGTGTCCCCATGGGATGCTCTTGTCCAGGTGCTGCCAGTGGGTCCTGCTCTGCCGCTGTCAGGCTCTGGCAGTCTGATCTCTCCCTTGTGTCGTGTTGGTACCTTGGGGAAATCCTGCAGAGTCCATCTCTCCTCCCAGCACTGGGAGTGGAAGCACAGCTTTTGGACGATGGTGTAGAGATGGTCTTTCTCCATCTTCTTGCCTGGGGAAGTTGCTGACTTGCTGGTTTATGTTGGATTTTGTCTCGTGTTCATCAGAGGTTTCAAAACCCTTTGGACAGCTGCCTTTTCGCCTTGGAAATCCGATACTTGGCACCCACCGAGAGGAACCTCGCCTGCGTTAGAGCGTGTTCTGCCAAGCAACGGTGATGTTTGGCCAGGATTAGTTAAAGGAGGAATTTGAAGAACAGCAGCAACTTCTCTCTCAGGAATCTGCCTGTGAGAGGGAGGATGGGTGCTGGTAGGGCGATGAAACCGGTCCTGGGGAACACAGCAAGTGCTCACAAGGCATCTGCACGTCCACGTTAGAGAGCGGAGGGACCTCCTGAAGACCTTCCAGATCACTCGAGTTTCTCGCGCTTGTTTTTTTTGCCTGCGTGGATTAAAACCCCCCCCTCTCCTCCTCCCCTGTGACGTGGCTCGGCCAGGGCTCCAGATGACACCAGGCCTTCGCTAACACCTTGCTCCGACGTCAGAGGAAGGCCAGATCTGAGCTGGAGGCCGGCCAGTGCCAAGAGGCTGTTGGACGATGGAGCTTCTAGAATGGTTTCTCTCCCGCCAGCCGCCTGTGGAGGCCACGTTAACAAATGACTTTCTGTTATGGTAACGGTGACCTCGCCGCTGCTTGCAAGAGGATTATAAGTGATGTAGTGGGAGCACTGGGGGAAGCTGGGAGAAGGCTGTCAGAGCTCTCAGCTGAGGGGTCTGTCACTCTGACCACGGGGGAGAAGCTTTTCTGGGCTTGGTGAAGTATCTCTCAGCAGATGCACTGGTCCGGAGCCTGCGTGATTCCCATGCCTGGAGTTTCTTTTCTGTCTGCGACCACCGCCGAGGCCTCCCTGCCCACTTCTGCTTGTGGTTGGAGAGGAGCAGAGCTGCCAGTTCACATGAGGTTTGACCCTTCTCCTGAATCCTCCGTGCAGCCGGGGCTGCGGATTCACTCCTGCATGAGCCGCGGAGCTGCTGCTTGAGTCCCTTCGGGGCCAAACGTCACCCCAGGGAGGAAAGGCCATCATTCTGCGAGCAGTGACGGTGACGCTCCGGGGCCACTTGAAGGCACTCGCCAGCAAGAAGTGAGGGTGAGGAGCGTCGAGGAGGTAGAGCCCCAAATATTTAGGGATGTTGTGGAGGATCCTCTCCAAGCCTGAGCACCCAGCAAGGCACAGTCGGGCTGTGCTTTCGCCTTCTGCTGAGGGTTAACTTGTTAAATCCCAAGTGTCCATTGGGGTTTGAAGGGTGTTTGTGCCTAAAAGCAGATTTTATAGCGTCTCCTTTTGGCCTCCTTTCCCAGGTGACAGTTTTAAGCTCTCTTGTTGCTCTTTGGTGACAAAGCAAATGTTCTCCCTCCTTCTCTCACACCCCAACGTCCCTTCACAGCCAGAGCCGAGGGCGCGCAGCAGCCTGTGGCCTCTCCCTGTAAAACTGCGAATCTTTCAGAGTATCTTTGGGTGCTTAATCGCTGGAGATGAAGAGTCAAACAGAGATCTGGGCACCCATGGTGTTTTTTGCAGGAAGAACTTGACCCCTTGGTTTTTCCCCCCTCCTTACAGTGGTTTGTCACCACTACAGTGTCATACGTTAACCTGGGGCAGCGTGGGGAGCGCTGACACTAAACCCCAGGCAAGGAGTGGGGTCCCCTCCCTGTATTTTCTGGATGCTGCCACCTCCACGACCCCGCAGATCCCACCGTGTGCCAAGGATTCGTGTGCTGAGTGTTCGTCTCGGTGGGCAGGAAGCTGGAGGCCTTGAGCTGTTAATGACCACACTTAGAAAAATAATAAAGAGCCTTTCCTGGAACGGTCTCAAAGCACCATGTTTCCTTCCTCGCATTTTGGTGAGAAACCTGGGACTATTTTTGAGAGCTTGGGGCAGTGCCTTATGCTTCCTCCTCCACTGGCTCGCAGAGCAGAAATGGCCGTCTTGGCCTGACTTTTTTTCCCCCCTCCTATTTAACCAAAAACCCCTTTGGTTTGTGATCGTGGCCACCCTCGCTGCCAGTCCCAGCTCCCGGTGGCGATTCCGGATTCCATCTCGCGTCGCGTCTCTTCTCCTGCAGCAAGACGCACAGATTCTGCGCTGCCATCCATAATAATCTCATTTATTGTGGTTTTATCTCTTCTTCCCGGCGTACTGCCTGTCCTTGGGGCTCGCTCTGGTGTCTGGAGCGCTATTTGTGTTTGAATAGGCTTGTTTGTATTGCGGCTCTGGTTGTTAAGCCTCTTGGCAGGGCTCCCAGGTCTCCACCAAGTCACCCAAATTGAGCTGGGATGGCCCCGCCACTCGTTAGGCCCTGCCAATGGATCCCACGGAACTCAGGCTCGTAAAAAGTTTTAACTCCCTGCTCTGTTTTACCTTTCCATGAAAACCGATGGCGAGAGAAGAGCAGTGAGGAGCACGGCAGCTC
>NW_010395238.1:8576-10344 GCF_000710305.1 Buceros rhinoceros silvestris
TGTGCGCGGCAGATTGTGCGGTCCCTCCTCCCGCCGTGGGGGTCGTTACCTCTCACCGTAATCCCGGTGACGGAGCTTCCTGCGTCCTCCACCCTTCTCAGGCTCTGGCCCTCTCGAACAGCCGCGACGACACAGACAGGTTTTCCCTGGTCCCTGCGGTAGAAAGGTTCTCCTTGAGCTGCCCCTTCGCTGGGGTGTGTTCCTCCCTGCCTGAGGCCGGTGTCGGGTTTGACCGTGAGCTTTGTCATTTGGGGTCTCGACCCGTGACAGCCCTGTGCCAGCCAGTGCCCTGCGGTGACAGGACAGGGCAGCCATGCTGACCCCTCCGCATGTCCTCCTTTTGCTTGCAGATGGCGTCACCCCTCCTAGCTCAACCTGCTCATCCCCGGGAAGAGCCTTTTTGGGGACACTGGGTGCCGCAGTCCCTGTGGTGCCGGCACTGACCCTGACGCCGAGGCACCAGCTTTGTGCTGCTTCTCTGGGCAGGCTTAAAACCACTGCTGAAATACCCGAAATTGTCCCTTTTCGCAGCATTCCAGCAACTGTTTGTTCTTGTGGAGGTTGCAGCTCCGCAGGGTGAGAGCACGACGCGCCGCCAGAACCTCTTACTGGAACCTGAAAAATCACCCTTGATAAAGCCCCACACAGGCAGAGCTCAGAGCGTGGGGGGCTCGATCGCACCCGCTGCTCATCTCTGGGCAGCCAATAGCCCTTTAGTTCCTGCTCGCGCCTTCCCCTGACAGCCTCGACCTGCAGCCGCTGCCCTGGGAGCGTCCTTTCTCTCGCTGTCCCCAGCTCCAGCGATTTGCTTTCTTCCAGCTCGTTTTGCAGCTCCTTCTCCTGGCTCTTCTGGGCGAGTAAATCTTCGCAGGGAGCAACTTCTGTCAGCGCCACGTGCCGGTTGCTTTTGTTTTCTGTTCCTCTAAGCCTGTTTTTAGGAGGTGGCTCCACAGCCCTTTTGGTTTTGTTTCATGGTTGGTGCAACCTCCCAGCTTTAATTTTGCGGTCGTATTAATGTAAAGCTGTGATTTATGGGACTAAACCATGAACGTGCTTGTCCGCACCAGTAAGCGGGTCGGTGCCAGAGCGGGGAGCCGTGCCGGCAGACGGGAAGCAGCACAATTGTCGTGTTTGCTGGGAGCTGAAATATTCTGGTTTGTCTCGCGAGACACAGATGCGGGTGTTGGGCACCAACATTCCTGCAATAACAACGGTCACGTGCGAGTACTACAATAGAGCCTTATTTTTAGAGCCTTCTTCATACCCACTCTATCTCCGGAGCTCAGATCTGGGAGTTTCTTCCATCCTAACACTGAGGCTTAGGAAAAACTGGGGCGTTTTGATGGGGGTTTGAGGTGATGCCGGAAAAAAAAGGCGTTTTCTGGAGGGTGGGAGCTGTGAGAGTCCCAGCGTCAGGCGCAGGCCACCAACGCAGGAGGGGAAGAAACCCAGCAACTCGGGGGAGGCGATGAGGGGCCATGACGTTGGCCAGCCAGGAGAGGCATGACTCAGATCTACAAACCTTGGCTCGAGGCGGCTTCCAGACCTTGCCAGGAGTTCAGCTGGAAGAGGACTGTAAGAGCTCTGCAAACACGACCCCATGCGCTTGTACCTGGATGCAATCAGGGCCGTCGCTTGCGCTGGCCGCAGGGTGCTGGTGGTGACGTGCACTCCTGAAAGCATGGCCGTGGGTGACGATGCTGATGGCAATTAAGAGCCTGAGCGTGGCGTGAAGCCAGCCAAAACTGCCACGGCTCGTCCTCCGGCT
>NW_010395238.1:10378-11536 GCF_000710305.1 Buceros rhinoceros silvestris
TGACAATTAAGAGCCGAAGAGGGAGGTGAAGCCAGCCAAAACTGCCACGGCTCGTCCTGCGGCTCCAGGCATCCCTCGGGGTCTCGTCCTCTGCGGAACTAAAATGGTGCCTTCGAGGGGAATTGCAGCAGAAAGGATCCAGAAGGGCTTTGGAAAACGCCTGATCTGCTTCTCCAGGCTCTTCAGCTGTTTCCAAACGGAATTTTTCAAAATGGGCTCCGTGAGGTGCCAAGGCGTGTCCTGGGGGAGCCCCTTTTCGGGAAGGCTGGTCTTTCATTGCTGCTGGTGGTGCATGTAATACATCTAATTCCTTTTAGGGGACATAAAATACCACCCCGAGTGTCTGTCTAGACTGGGATAATGGGCTTAGTTTGGTCTTAATGGGTTCGTTAACAGGCTTTGGGACCACTTTGGTTTATGGACTGATATACCAGGGGGACGGGAGCATCTGGGCTGCCTTCAGGATCTGCAGGAGGAAGGAAACTTTGAAATAAGTGGAGATTGTGATTATTGAGGTAAGCAAAACCAGCTCGTCCCTAGAGCTGTGTCCCAGGCAGGTTCCCCGTCACAGAGGCTCTGCTGGGCAGCTCATTTCATTTGTCGCGAGGTTACAGCTTTTCCTCTGGCTCTCGTGGGCATCACGAGCCTGTTTAGATGTGTAAAATACATATTTTAATGTAAACATCCCATCTGTGTATGAGCCTGGGCATCATTTATAACCTCTCTGGGGCTCTACATCTAGGTCGTGGTTCATTCCCTGTTCTGGGAACGCCTGGAAAGACTGGGGAGAACTGGGTGCGAGTGAGGGAGGGCCCTCTCCTCCTGCCCTCTCCTCCTGCCTTCTCCCCATCGCGCAGAAGTCGTTGCAATGCCTGCCACAGCGTGTCACCTCTTCCCATGTGCAGGTGAAACTCTCGCTCCCGTCTCTGCCCACCCTTGGCAGGCCCTTGCCCCCATTAGGGATCCTCCCGCTACCTGCGTTTGCAGTTGGTCCCGTCTGCACCAGCCCATTCGCGCTGTTCTGATCTCAGGTAACTGTGATACTCTGCAACGTGCAGATCTTTTGCAGAGAGGGAAGACCAGTGCCGTAGTGTGAGAAGTCTCCTCTCCAGTGCAGCTCTATCACAACCTGTAGGTCTCCTAAAGCCCGTGGCAGGG
>NW_010395238.1:11669-16695 GCF_000710305.1 Buceros rhinoceros silvestris
CCATGCCGAGAGCCGGGTTCAGCCCGTGATGGATGTTCCCCTTGCAATCCTCCGTGGTTCTAAGGGGGTTTTGCACCATGCGAGTTCTGCAGGTGCTAATTGGAGATTTTGATTTGTTTGAGGGGTTTCTCGTCTTCATTCTCTTGCCACTTCGCAAGGGGATCCTTCCAGCACATCGCCGCTGGCTCTTGCCGGCAGCGTGATTTATTAACCGACCTGCAGCGCTCGGTGCGTCGCACATGGAACAGATGCGGCGGCCGCGCCACCGCGTTCGCATGCTTGACTCAGATTTTCCGAAACCTCAAAATAAAGCAGATTGTCTCCAGATCTTTCTTCATCAAACCAATCATCACCTCCCAAACAGTGTCTTGTAGTTCTTCTGAATGTGGTAGGAGACCCTGCTACCAGGAGGGCCTCGTGCTGCCCAAAATAGGCGTTTGATGGGCATTTCCAACCTGCTGCCTGAGCATACGCAGCAAAACGCTTCACTGCGCTGTGACTTCATTCCTTTTCCTTTAAAACCACCCGCATCCCTCCCAGCTTCAAAGAGATGGCCCCAGCAAACCGACGGTGAGACTCGCTCCGGGAAGATGCCATCATTGCTCTGTCAGCGCTGACGCTGCGGGATGAGCGGTGCTGGAGAAAGGGGATGTGTGGCCGTTGTCCCAGCTGTGCAAATGTCCCCTCTCAATGTCGCGGTGGCTTTGGCAAGGAGCTGAAATCATGGTCGAAAGGTGGGAATGAGACCCACAATGGAGCAGAGCACAGAATCTCCAAGTTCTTTGAGCCTCCCCAGTCGCAGTGGCCCCCAGCACCTCCAGGTCCCCACTGACCCCTGTGCCTCAAACCCCTCCAAGGATGGGGACTCCCCCACTGCCCGGGGCAGCATGGGCCAGGCCGGGACAACCCTTCTCCAGATCCACTCGTGGATGCAGAGCTTGTGTTTGGGCTGTTTGTCACACGCTGCGCGTGCTCTGGCGGAAAATCTGTCCCCTGTGCAAGCTCCGAGGGGTGCCTGATTCGCAGCACAACCCACATGCGACGCTGCTGCAGAGCCTGGCTTTGGGTTTATTTTTTTTTACAGCCAGCCTCAAGGTTATTTGCATCACTTCATAAGGTGAGAGCGAGAGAAAAACCTCCCGGTGTGATGGGGAGTGCAGCCTGGTTGGGCTGAAACCACCTGCTCAGTGTTTTGGTGAGGCAACAGCTGCCTGTCGGGGCTGCGCCTGCAGAACTTCCACGCTGCTGCAGAAATCCAGCCACCTTCCTTCGCTTCCAACAGGCTCAAAATCATCCCAAGAGTGAAATACTGTCCCGGGGCTGCAGGAAGAGGGATGAGAACGTGCTCCCTGCAGCCAATCATCTGCCACTTCTGCCTCTTCTTAAGAACAGAATTTATTGAAGCAATTTATCCGGGCTAAACGCGATATAAATCTGAGCACACCTATGTACGGACCAGGTGTATTCTGGTATGAACAAGCAGCTCAGTCTTTAAAGAATGAGCGAATCCTCACGGCGCTTTGCGACATCAAGTGAACCGAGGCTTTCGCAGCGCGTTGCTCCTGATTTTGGCTGGAGCCGCTTGTTCTGCACTCAGAAGGAGCTGGCGGGCAGCCCCAGCACCATCGGCTTCTCGCTGTGTTCCCCTGCTCTCAGTTTCGGTGTTTGCCGAGCCCCAGCAGTGGCAGCTGATCCATCCCTTTAATTTCTCAAATCGCTCTTCTAGGCGTCAGAAGCGTCAGCATGAGGTAGAGACCCCGAGGTCCTCCCAAGGCAGCGGGAAGGACGGACGGCTGACCTGCACCGTCCGGGCTGCCCCGGGCGAAGCAGCGGCTGCCTCCAGACCCCTACAGAGCTGCAGCTTTTTGGGCAGGTGCCTGGGAGGGTGAGGTGAGATATTTTTGGACCTCAAGTGCAGGAGATAAAACAGGTTTAATGGGGTTTGTGCTGCCCTTTGCGGTGTCAGAGAGTCGGTCTGAGCAGTGGTTGGTGTTGTGAGAAGGTTTGACATCTTCATCCCTTCTGGCTAGAGGTGGCTTTTGCTTGTTAAAACTTCCTGGGCTTCTCTGGCCCTTCAGAGTGGGGGACGACAGCGGCTCGTCTGTCCGCTGTGACTTCAGGGCTGAAGGAGGTTCCCCATGGGGGAGGCTCAGTTCAGGGAATCGCAGAATCGTTTGGGTTTAAGCTCCTCCAGTCCCAGTGTTCCCCAGCACCGCCAGGTCCCCCCTGACCCCTGTCCCCCAGCACCACCTCGACCTGGCTGGGAAACCCCTCCAGGGATGGGGACTCCAGCATTCCCCGGGGTGGGGCCTCCACCACTGCCCTGGGCAGCCTGCGACACGCCTGCACAACCCCAGCGGGACAGAAATGGCTCCTCAGGGACAACCTCACCCTCCCCTGGAACAACTGGAGGCCATTTCATCCTGTCACTTGTTCCTGGGAAGATAAGACCAACCCCCCCTCACTCCACCCTCCTGTCAGGGAGTTGTTGAGAGCCAGAAGGTCTCCCTGGAGCCTCCTGGTCTCCAGCTCAACCCTCCAGCTCCCCCAGTTGCTCCTCAGATGTTCTCCAGAGCCTCCTCCATGGGCTCCAGATCCTTCTCTGGACACGCTTCAGCCCCTCAAGGTGCTTCAGGGAGTGAGGGGCCCAAAGTGGACCCAGGACTGGAGGTGTGGCCTCCCCAGTGCTGAGCTGATGGTGGATGGAGGTGAAATCCCCGTTTGCTGAGCAGCCTCCCCTTGCTGTCACCCGGGCTTTGATCTTCCCGGTGACAATCCAGAGCTGCTCTCACCTCCTCCCACACCCCTCCAGTTTTACCAGCCCCACTTCACTTCCGTGGGCTTTTCTGGGAGCCGCTGTGACGGTGGAGCTGTTCCTGGCCACCTTTATCGCCTTTATGACGACACTCGTCCTCTGCCGAGGAGCGTTTTGGCCTCTCGCCCGTTCCATTTGCACGAGGGCTCTTTATCCTCCGTGAGTTCATGTTTGCACAGGCCCCGGAGTTCTGCTGAACAAATCCAAACGCGGGCTGGTGGTGTGGACGTCGCTCCCCTCTTTGTGGGAGAAGAACTGGCAGCTCCTTCCTCGCAGCTCTTGGCGGCTGCCGCTGCATGCCAGCGCTCAGCGAGGGGAATTCCACCTCTTGCAGCCGCCTGGTTTCATGGCGCGCTGGCCCAGCGCACGGTCAGAGACAAATAATCTTTGTTTTTTCACACCAAGCAATAATTGATTCAATTGATTTCAGCATCTTTGCCATAAAAATGGGAGGGGGGCTCTTTTCTGTCGCGCTCTGCCCTGCTCAGCTGCATTCTCCAAGCGCTTTCTCATAGAGCTCCTAAAAATAACTGGCTCCCCACCCTCCCGCTGCTGCTCACAGCGTGCCTCTATTAATGGGTCAGAAATGCCAAAAGCTCCCAAAAAAAAAGAGCCCGGGGCTGGACAAGCACGTTCCGGCCGCCCTCGGGTTGCGTTGCCATGGCCAAGCGCTGAACTGGGAGGAAGAGCCGCTGGAACAGACCCCCCCGCCACTGCCCCGCAGAGGCAGCGATTGCTTTGTTAGAGCTTTTAAAATCCTGCTGTAAAAATAGCACTGGGCAGAGGGGAGGGAGATTTCTGGAGTTTGAGGTGGGGGGGGCTGCTTTATTTACTTTTTTATTAATCAGAACAGCTTCACTCGCAGCGTAACGGGGCTGAGCGGTTTGTTCTCCTTGGCTGGAAGCGGTGATAAACTACCCCTGCCATCAGCCTCGTAGTTTACCCGCTAGGGAGCCCGATTATTGCCTTGTAAAACGGAGCACCACTCCTATAATCCCTTAATTAATTAAATGACAAATTTTAGTTCTCTCCCATTGAAAATATAACTTGTACACAGAGAGGACTTGGATTTATTCGCTTGCTTCTTGCTCGCACTGTTGTTTTTTTCCCCCGTAGGTTGTCGGGCTTTGCTCGGGTCCATGCTTCCCACCGGCAGCTCTAAGGAGGGTGAGGAGGGTTGTGCCCTTCCTCAACACCTTCCGCGGGGTCTCGCTGCGACGAGTGTCGTGCAGGTGGTGATGCCAAGACGCACAGAGCCCCTTAACCCTCTTCCACGGGCCTTGGTGGGAGCCCAGGGGTGGGAAACTGCTCTTTCCTGCCCCACCAGCTGTGATTCCCAGCGAGCCCTTCCGGCCCCTTTCCCTTGGTGGGGGAAAAGCTGACTGGACCCTCCACAGTTCTGCTGACAGGTGGCTTGGCTGAATTTCTCGTCGCTGATTGTGTCTGGGGCCCGGGGATGCTCCTTCCCTGCCCACCCAGCGTTGATTAATCACGGCCCTGCAAAGGGCAGCTTCTGCTTGTGCTATCTTTAATATTTTTAGCTTATTTAACAATTTCCTCTTCTCTCCTCTCTCCTCAGAGTTGCTCCAGCCGCGGTGAAATATGGGAGACGACAGGCCGTTTGCGTGCAATGCCCCCGGCTGCGGACAGGTACGTTTACGGGATACTTTATTGTGAACGTGTCGTTATGAATCAAAGTGGCTGTTTTATCACCCGGGCAAAGAGTTTAAAGGCGGCTGTTTTACGCCATCGCTGGAGGTAATCAGATCGGAGGGTTTGCAGTGCGTAAATCCACATTACGAGCGAGTGCGGGTGCTCTGGAAGCCACCCGGCTCTGGGCTGGGGTGGTTTTTCTGTCGGGGTTTTCCGGGAGACCCGCAGAAAACAGACGTGTCCCCCCCGTAACATGCTCCGAAAACGTTGTTCATTGTCGCTCAAAGCTCTTTCAGCAGAGGACGGATGTTCCTCCGCTGGGTTTGCAGTGCGTAAATCCACATTACGAGCGAGTGCGGGTGCTCTGGAAGCCACCCGGCTCTGGGCTGGGGTGGTTTTTCTGTCGGGGTTTTCCGGGAGACCCGCAGAAAACAGACGTGTCCCCCCCGTAACATGCTCCGAAAACGTTGTTCATTGTCGCTCAAAGCTCTTTCAGCAGAGGACGGATGTTCCTCCGCTGGCCGGAGGACTCGGCGGCGGGCGCGGGGTTCCGGGAGG
>NW_010395238.1:16844-20038 GCF_000710305.1 Buceros rhinoceros silvestris
ATGGGTCACATTACCCGAACCCCAAACTGCTGTCGTCTATTTTGGGCATGCCAGAAAAAAAAGCCAAAGCCCGGTGGTGAATTTTTCCTCCACCTTCGCGGTCCCTCAGCCTCGCTTGGAGGCACCTTCCTAGCGCGGTTTTGCTTTGTTTTGCAGCAAAACCAATGCGGAGCTTCGGTCTCTGCAGTGCCGCACCTTAACGGGGGGGTTGCGCATCACCACTGGGACTGTTTTAGTGGCAACTGGTGGAAACTGGGGCTCCTGGGTCGGGCTGTTCTGAAGTGTTTCCACCTCAGAATGCCGTTTGGAGGGGAAGGAATTGCGGCTTTTAATGAGATATTAGTGGCTTTGCTTTCCCGGCTGCCTCCTGGGTGCGGAGGTGCCCAACTCTCGTGGCTGTGACGCGTTTTGGGAGCTCGAAGCGGTCCCCGGCTCCTCCCTCCTCCCCCCTCCAGCCTCTTTAATATCTTAATGCCTCCCATGGGTCCCTCAACTGCAATTAAAGATAATTCCGCGTCCCCAGGGCACATCCGCTGAGACCGCACGCGAATTCCGTGACGCAGTTGTTTTTATAGTGCAGAAACGGGTCCAAAAAACCTCCCGTGGTAACTTTTGGGGGACCGGGGCTCCTTCACCCCCCCTCAGGCAGGACATCTCAGCTCTGACCATACCGGCACGGGTCTCGCTGAAGCATTTTCTCTCCACTCCAGGTGATCTTCCTCTTTTTTATCCTTTTTTTTTTTCCGAGGCTGCTTTTTATCTTGAACTTCTTTGCCTGTGAAATTGCACAAGTCGTTTATAAAATGTATTAGCTGCATTTGAGCGCTTAATGACGTGAGGACTTCAATCATACAACCTCAAAATCGGATTCAAACAAGCAATTAAGGCAAACAACAATGTATTTAAATTTAATCTCCCCCAATCTCCCACAAATGACATATAAAGGTGGCTGCTTCCTCCTTTCGCTGTTCCAGACTGCTGCTTATGGGTAATTCTGACAATTCTTCATGTTAATATGGAAATGTTGGAATCCGGGTAATTCATCCCGCCGTGATTCATGGTGATCTCACCTGACCTCGCGCACCGCTTCCTAGAACGTCCTTCACTACCTGGTCGAACCGGAGCGTGGATTAAATAATGATGATCCAAGCTCTGTGCTAAATATTCCCCGTGCTGGAAAATTCACCGCAGCCCTCGCTTAAGTCGGTCTAACAGTTAATTGCTCTCGTTGGTAAGGAAAAATTAAGCCTTATTTCCAGTCTAAACCTGTTCGGCTGCAGCTTCCAGGCTGTGGATCGTGTTCGTTTGTGTTTATTAGACAGAAGGTCCCGCGCTGTGTTGAGCTTTGCTGACCCACCAGGTCCTTCTTCAGGCTAACTAAACACACAGAGCCCTCGCTGGAAGTCCTAAATTCACCTTTTTTTGTCCTCTGTTCAACACCAGCTTCATCGAAGGGTTTTAAGAGCCTTCCCAACCCCCCCTCCCCACACAGCAGGACCCGAGAGCCGCCCGGGCCGGTGCAGGAAGATCATCCCCTAAATTAACGCTGGGTGAGCTGCGCTCGCTGGGGCGAGCGGAGTAAAACCAGCTTTGGTTATCAAAACTAAACCCGAACCAGCACCCGGGGGGTGCCGGTGGCCAGCAGCTGTCCGCAGGGCTTGGCCTCTGGAGCTCATGTGTTGTCTCCCCAGCTGCCTGCGCTGCCTGTGGGCACTAAACCCTGACCCCTGACAAGCTGCCGTGGATCATCCCATCAGAAACGGCTTCTTGGCGTGGGCTCGTGGTAAAGTGAAACCTTAATGAGGGTCAGAGGGGGCTGCATCGATCGCGGCTCCTTCCCAAAGATCGAGGCCTTTGTCTTCCAACAAAAAGGGGCCCTGAGCTGCTCGTGGGCTGAGCTGCTGCAGAAACCTCTCAACCTTGCCGTGAGTGCCGAGCGCCCGCAGCTCCCACAGAGGCTGTGCAGTCCAGTTTTGAGCTTTCAGGAAGAAAATTGGGAGTTTTTTCCCCAGAAACACCCACCCGAGCAGTGCTGTGTTGTTGCTCACAGCATGGGGAGCTTTTTCCCAGCTCAGAATGGAGCCAGAGTGCATTTCTCCTGCTCGTTTAAGACCTCTGGGTGCGTTTTCCGTAGGAAAGAAGCCGTTGCCATGGGAGGGTGTTGGTGGCTGTCGAGCTCTTGGGTCATCAGGGACATTTCTGGGTCCTTTCATGCTGCGGCTCCAGCGTCTCCACTCCCTTCTCTCACTTCAGAACCTTCAATCCCCTGCCGAAGCCCCTGGCCTGGTTTCATCCCAGCAGGTTCCTGCTCTTTCCCAGTTTGCTTCGGTCCAGCACGAGCTCGGATGGATTTCGCGCGCTCATGGTCTACGGGGGGACAAACCACCTGCTTTTCCACTGCTATAGTGAGGGATGTGCCTCTTGCACAAGGGAGAAGGAGAGAAGAGGGAGAAGAGAGTGGAGCCAAACCGGTTTGAACAGGTGACTGGAGACAGTTGCTGGGAATTCCTAAATCTAAAATTTTCCTTTAGTTTAAAGGGAAGAAGAAGTTATTTTGCTCCCCAGTGTAATTTCATTGAACCTTTAGCCGCTGCTTTCCCCCTGGAGCTGGTACTTTCCTTTTTTTCTTTGTCTTTCACGCTGCCTGCCCTTTTTTTCCTCCTGTTTCTACGCAGATAAAGGTGTCAAGCCAACTTTTGAGGGAAGCGCGGAGGGGGAAGAGGGAGTAGCACCGAAAATAGACGAGGAGACCTGGCCGTCCCCCCCCAGTCCGCGGGCTGGTGGCGGGGCCGTAAACATGTTGTGGTTGCTAGGGCTTTACCGGCGGTTATTTTGGGATTCTGCCCGTGGTTGCTTCCCAGCAGCGAGTCTGCCCTGGCCCAGCTGCCTTCTCCACGTGCCGCATCTCCTGCTTTTAAAAGACCTCTCCTCAAGGTCATTCCGCTGGTGTCTCCTCGGAGGGGACAGGTGACACATGCTTCCCCGTCTCCCTTCCTCCGGCAGTGCCACTCTCCGAAGGCAAAGAGGGAGGCAGAGGCCTCTGAAACGCCCGCGCAAGCCGGGGAGCAAAGCCCGTGGCGAGGCGTCCGTCGAACCCACGCAGCGAGACCCGCCCGGCGGTGGCGGGGGCTGCTCATCGCCATTCAGATCTTCTAGTTCCGTCTCAACCACAGCGAGTGGCGAAAGGCAGCCGA
>NW_010395238.1:20223-22006 GCF_000710305.1 Buceros rhinoceros silvestris
GTTGAAAGGTATTAACTGAGGCTGGGTAATGAGACAGCTCTGACTCGTTAGCACAAGGTAATTAAAACTTGGGCCATCCCAGAGGACCGAAGAGCTGGGAGGAAGGCAGGGGCTTCAGGTGCTGCATCGGCACGAGGGCCGGTGGTGGTGGCAGAGGGCAGTCGCTGCCATCCGGCTCCACGTCCTCCTGTGTCAAACCCCACTCAGGGCGGGAGACGGGGGCAAGCAGCACCGTGGAGCGTGGGCTGGAGGGTGGTCCTGCCTCTGCCGTGGTCCTGCCTCCTCCGCTCCTGCAGGCTCCGGGAGTGCTGGAGGCTTTGTGAAGTCTCATAACCAAGGAACATCTTTATTAATAAACCTGTGTGGGCCACCCCTCTTGCCCAAACTCACAGGGGGGCCATAACACCGACTCTCTTCTCCCAGGAGCAAGGCTTGCCAGCCCCGGCCACCGCGCTCCACGCCATCCCACTCCCTGCAGGCGCCACAAATCATCACTCGGGTCCCGGCTCCAGCACTACAGTTATACAGGCCATTTCCTCAAACAATCGTTTGCTTTTTAAACCCACCCTTAATTGAACAATTTATCCCCCTTAAACCCGTGTCGCTGAGGTGATGCTCGCGCGGTGTCCGAGAAAGGCGAAGCCCAGAACTTTTCACGAGGCCAGAAAATGATTTTTCTTCTTTGTGGTTTATTGTATCCTCTTATCTTGTCATATAATAGAAATAATGTTTATGGCATCGAGGCCTCAGCATCACTTGGCATTTAACCAACCTCAAAAGCAGTTTATGGCTTTGTATACTCTGCCGCCATGACCATTATCCCTTAAATCTCTATTGCTCCGTAATATACGAGGCAACAAATGGCTTCGGCGATCGGTTAAATGTGGAGCTGAAGCCGAGGTGTGTTTTGTAGCTTGTATAATCCAAACGAATACAGATTATTCCATGTTTATGAGCAGAGCGGAAAGCCACATGTCCCGGCTCCTTGCAAGGAGCGACGAGCTCTCCTGGTCCCCGCTCGAGCTGGCGGCCCGGGATGTGCCCGGGGCTCGGAGGTTGCCGTGGGAGCCTGAGCTGTGATTTGTGTGTCTTCATCCCGATTCAGGTAGAGCCCAGCTCCACCAGTACGAGCAAGGAGTCTTGGCCCGGTCTCTGTCCGGGGCTGAGTGTCCTCAGATCATTCCAAACGAGCTGTCGTGGTTACAAGAGGCAGGACAAAGGGAAACGAGTAGGTGCCTGGAGCAGCCTAGAGGGGAGTGAAGAAGGCATCCGTTGGCTGCTCCACGGAGCGTGCTGTGCCCTCGTTTCAGAGGCTGGCTGCACTCCCGCCCTCCTCTCCTTCCAGTTACGGGCTAAGGCACAAGGTAAGAAACGAGGCCCTGCCAGGAGCCACCTTTGCTCACAGGAGAGAATCTGGAGGGGGCTTGGAGCCCGGCCAGGATGCCGGGGTAATGTTCGGGGTGAACATGAGCACCTGCAGAAAGGACCTGGTGTGTGGTGGTTTAGCGGCCTCCTGAAGGTTTCCCTCCTGAGACCTTGTTCCTGAAGCTCGTGAAGAGAAGCCAGACAAGCTGCCCAAGGAACCGAGAGAGTTAAAATCGAACCTGTTGAGAAACTTCAGCCCAACTGGCCACCAGCTGCCAGAGCAAACAGGGATCTCAGGGGCTCGTGGGCAGAGAAATGGATCGTTCCAGTCCTGGCGCGGGAGCTGAGCGGGGCTAGGCTGGGGCAGAGCTGCAGCCTGTTTGTCCTGAAGGCTCCCCGGCCCCGCGCCCGGTTAACG
>NW_010395238.1:22148-22655 GCF_000710305.1 Buceros rhinoceros silvestris
TTGGAAGACAGAGCCTTATGAATCAGGAGAAAGCTTCTGTGGAGCGGGACGGCTAACGCCCGCCACCGAAGCTGGATGGAGGACAGGGCTGCTGAGCACAGGGCTTGCAGCTGCCTCTTGCAGTGTTACGGGCCACGATCGGCACCAGGGCTCGGCTCCAGGGCCCCCAGGTGCCCCGGAGCCCCCAGTGCCGTGGGACACCCCGGTGACCAGCCTTATGAATCAGGAGAAAGCTTCTGTGGAGCGGGACGGCTAACGCCCGCCACCGAAGCTGGATGGAGGACAGGGCTGCTGAGCACAGGGCTTGCAGCTGCCTCTTGCAGTGTTACGGGCCACGATCGGCACCAGGGCTCGGCTCCAGGGCCCCCAGGTGCCCCGGAGCCCCCAGTGCCGTGGGACACCCCGGTGACCCAGAAAAAGGGCTGGAGCAGCCTGGAAGCCAGTCCCACCTGCGAGCCCCGGGCGACCCAAAGTGTCGCTGCCCGCTGGGCCGGGGCTGGGGGTGAA
>NW_010395238.1:22736-23924 GCF_000710305.1 Buceros rhinoceros silvestris
CGCTGCCCGCTGGGCTGGGGCTGCGGGTGATGCCCCTTCTCTACCAGCGAGCTATGACAACAAAAACCTGGGGGTGTTCAGGAGGGAGCCAGAATAACGCCCTTCTGTGGGGTTTTTGTTCTGCTGGGCGCAGATCCCCCCTCGTCTGTCGTTTGCATGCGGAGTCACGTACGGGTTGTGTCCCTACTGCCCCCGAGTGATTTGGAGAGCCATAAACCAGAGTTTTGCTCCGGATTTTTAAATGGAAGGAAACGTCTGAAGCTCCACGGCGAGGAATTCCTGGCCGCGTCCCGCCCGCCTCACATCTGCAGCTTTTTATTTGGAGCTGAACTCAAACCCTGCGGAGAACCGCCTCGCTGAAAGGGCCGCTGTTCTGTCACGGGAATGAGTGAATTATTTATTCCAAATTAAAGCCGTTACAGCTGCAGTACCTGCACGTCAGGCGCAAAATGGCAGATGCTGCACGAACCTCCGCGCGTTCCCAGTCCCCGTAAAAGTCGGGGCTGGGGCTGGGAGCTCGGCGGGTTGTCGGCGCGGCGAGAAGTGGGTTAATTTAATTGCGACCGATGTGTTGTCAGCAGAGTACATTGTCTCCCACCTCTCGCCGAAGGTATTTTTGGAGGTGGAGAGGGGGGAAAAGCTAGCGGGTTGTCGGCGCGGCGAGAAGTGGGTTAATTTAATTGCGACCGATGTGTTGTCAGCAGAGTACATTGTCTCCCACCTCTCGCCGAAGGTATTTTTGGAGGGGGAGAGGGGGGAAAAGCTAATTTTGAATAATAATCAGCTCGCGAAGGCATCTGAAACCAGTAAACGTTTATTTTTTACACTCCTATAACTTAAAAACGGCCAAACCAATTTAAACCAAATTGGATAATAAAAAATATTGCTCCTAGGCTGAGCCCCTGGATGCCAAGTTCCAGTCGAGAATGAATTTTTACGACCAAATTATAAACCCCCTAGAAATGAAGGTTTCAAATGGAAATGTTGACAGACCTTTAACTACAAAAGCGCTATAATGGAACTTCTTTTTTTTTTTTTCCCTAAAATGGCCGGTTTAAAATATAATTAAGACTTAAATATTATTTAATAGCAGCGTTTCCTGTAAGTTAAAATCTTTATCATTCCTCTGGCCGGGGTTGGCTGCCAGGGCTGCGGCCGCCGGCTCTGCTCGGCATGTGGAGCACGTGT
>NW_010395238.1:24175-25237 GCF_000710305.1 Buceros rhinoceros silvestris
TCGTAGTTAGACTGGCAGCGCAACGGCTGCTTCGGCGTTGGCGGCACACGCCAACAGCCCTTTGGGGCCGAGCAGGACCAGGAGCGGCCACATCTTGGCCTTGCTGGACCAAGAAGAGGCTTTTCTTAGGGCTTTGCACCAGTTTCTCCCCGGACCACGTGCCCAGTGCCCTACTGCGCTGGTGCTGGTGCCCCGCATGGGGCTTCAATTTGGCTAATTCTTCTCATTTTGCTGCTTTTCTTTCCCCTGTCCGCTGTTTAAAAATAACCGCGGGCTGGCTGCTGCAGGGATTGCTGCAACACCCAGTTCCTGTACTGGTGTCCGGCGCATACGAGTGGAGCTGGCGCTGGGAGTGACAGGCACCGCGTGGGGGCTCTGCCTTTTCCTGCTGGTTTTCTCGCTCCGTCTTGTCCTTCTGCAGGGGAATAAGCATCCTGGCTCCAGCCCTGCTGCCAAACGCCTTCCCAGGGCATCACCAGCCCTCGTTACCAGGATGCTGCGAGCGGGGGGCAGAGACCCCCCAGACCTTCGCCTCACTCTTGGGGTGACACATTTTGTACAGGGTTTTTTAATAAAAAAATCTTCCTCGGCAGGCGACAGCAGGGAGGAAGCAGCAGAACCTGTGAACCAGGTGTGTTGGTGGGGGAAGCTCTGCCATGTTCCCTCTCCTTCCTCCCGCGGGCTGCAGGAGCTGCTCCCTCCGCAGCTCCACAGGGTTCCGCAACCTCCACAGCGCCCAGTGAGGGGCTGGGGGGTAAAAGCAGCGTTTCCTCCCCACGCATCCATCCCTAAGGCTATTCTGGGAAGGGGCTGGTGGAAAGGGAGCAAAACGTATCCTGCAGTGGTTCCTGCAGGCCTATGGGCTGGTGCAGCGTTCTCCTCTCCGAGTTCACCTGGGGAAGGTCTCTGGCTGCCGCAGAGGACGTGCTCGCGCCAGCAGCGCCAGGAGAACACGTCTGCACCTCCGTGGCTGATGAGGTATTAATTAGGCTGGCAGCGCAACGGCTGCTTCGGCTCTGGCGGCACACGCAAACAGCCCTTTGGGGCCGAGCAGGACCAGGA
>NW_010395239.1:0-342 GCF_000710305.1 Buceros rhinoceros silvestris
ACAACCAAACAAGCCCACCAATCCCTGTGATGTATTTGAACCTAAAGAACTAGGAAGCAATTTTATTGCAAACAATTCAGAACGCTCTGCATATCACTCTGTGCATATTTTGTTGTAAGTTGTGATGTTTCCTTTAGGGATTCACGAAAAAGAAGCCAGGGTAGGAAATTAACAATTATCCTGTTCAATATCAAGTTCTGTCTCGCCTTCAGGCTTTTCCAAAGCCTCACAAAGATTTTCCAGCTCCATCAGACTTGCGCAGTCCCACACAGATAAAGCGGTTAGTGGATCCTCCTCTACAGCTCTACGTGGAAAAACCAAACACAAAGCACCAGGGAAAGA
>NW_010395239.1:476-4217 GCF_000710305.1 Buceros rhinoceros silvestris
CCCCATCACACTCCAGGGGACAAAAAAGGAGACATTCAGCTCCTGCATTTTTACTACTAGAGGTTTTATCGACTGCCCTCTAGTGAGACCGTGCAGTGACACACGCCCTAACCTCGGTGTAGGAGTTGGCTATGCAGGAGTCCAGATGCTGTGTTTAACCTCTTTATCTTCGTCTACAGTATTTAAATCTGCACGATTTAGTTCCCGAGCAATAGTGATTAGGCACTGGACACAGATGAGGTCAGGAAAGAGAAGGTGTGAGGGAGAAATATCCTGGGAATGTATCAGTGCTGTCATGGTGGCGATTGAAATGCTAAATTTCTCATTAAAAACATGAGCAATGGCATGTAGTAGGTTTTCACAGTTACTTTATATCCTAAAAATCACACATGGAGGATTGTTAATTGTTGTCCATGAAAGATCATCTGCCCCAAGTGTTTTAAAGGCTGGTTTTGCTGCTAAGTGTGATACTTGTTACAGGCTGCCGTTTCTTACAAAATCAGTCTTGAACATAGATTTGTTCTTCCTTCACTTCAGATACCCCAAACCACTATGACACTGTGATATTCTCAGAGCCTTTGCAGTCACATCTTCCAGCACGCTTCGACTTCCTAGGTAATCCTTATCCAGCAAAGTCTGTGTTTGATGCGTGGTTCAGGAGTCCTATTGCTCGAACCTGGAGCTGGTCAGACCTACGCCAGCAGAGGAGCAGATCTGAAAAGTCAGAGGGGCCAGAATTACTGCTTCCATGCCTGGACATGCTGCTGGCATGTTTGGTTTAGCTCACGTTTGACTTTGGAAATAAAGAGAGAATTTCATCTAGTTACGCCACATGAAAGAGGCTTGATAACGCCGCAGAATGAGACAAAGGCTCTTTCTTCTGAGTTGCTTTCTGTTCCTACGACCCACATTTTCATGCAAGGATGTAATTTCCCAGCACCTAGCTCATGTGCAGAGACCTTTCTTGAACCCACACCTGTAAGGGATGCACGTCCTTTTGTTTTATTTCTCTCCAGTACTACCCTTCTCCCCCTCCCAGCTCCTTGCTCAAGCTGCACTCAGATGAAAACATTTGAGTGTCAGCCACAGCTGTGTTTGAAGTGCATGTACAATAAAAAGGGTCTGCATCAGCACAGGCATGTGTTCTGTATTAGTCAGTGATGGGAAGGATGGGTCAAAACTGTATGATCAGAAAGTTGGATGAAGCCATTTGCTCACCACCTTTGACAATGGATGCACCATAAGCAACAGTGGGTTTTAGCACTTCCAATTTTGTTTGCAATAATCACAGTTTGGCAGATCTCTACCACAGCAGGCAAAGTGCGATTAAATGGTGTCAGAGAAGAAATGGTGTAAGAGAAGAAAATTAAATTTTTCTCCCATAAATCATAAAACCCTAAGTCTTCGCAATCTTGTAATGATCTTGTAATCCAAGCCCCTGCTTACATTACTTTATCTTTATGAAGGTAATAAAGAAAACATAACATGGTATACTTGATTATAAATTATAATTTTATGAGCATCAAAAAATGCAGACTTGCAAAGCTTATGTTCATGCTTATGTGTCCACATACTAAGTACCAGCAGATGTTCAATGATCAATAAAACTCAATTTATATACATTATTCTGAAGCATCCTTGATCATAAATACAGGCTGGGAATTTCTATTTTCTAACAGTAAGAATGATGATAATCGACCACAAAGTTACAATATGGAATGCTATTGTGATAAGTTTTATTTCAGCTCTAGAAATATAACATTTATTGATTCTCATTATGACTGCTGGGACAGAACCCGTGATTTAGAAGCTAAACTGTAGATTTATGGAAACAGCAAGTGGCTAAAATTAACTTCAGCATTGTCAGGCACGGTTAACTGAAAAGGATCTTCTTGTTATGGTAAACTAAATGTCCCCAGAGGCTATAAACTTTGAAACAAGGTGTCCCTGAAGTGTTGTGTTTGCATTTGTAATGACAAACTAACATGGCTTTATTAGGGAGAGAGCACTGATTTGCACAGAGATCGTAGGAAAGTGGCTTCATAGACCTACTTGATTTCAAGACTGACTCTCCAAGCTCACTATATGGCAAAAACTATGAGTGTAAGATACTGCATATGAGCTCAAGCCCACCCCAACAGAGTATGTTTGGAAGAACAAACTCTTCTGAAAGCAGGTGTCTGTCGTTCGTAATGGAAGATGGGTTAACTAACTTTTAAAAGTGGAGCAGGAAGACCCACTTTTCCTCACTTCACCTGTAAAATAAGAAAAGACAAAAAACCCAAATAAAAGAAGCAAAATAGGTAAAGTGATATATTGTCTTGATTTTCTTCTCCTTCCACTGCTTTTTGTCCACAGAAATTGCAAACCCAGCTGAAACAGACAACAGTAAAATGAGACCAGCTCATTTCCCCTCAGCTGTAGAGTTGCTTCACTTGCTGCAACTACAATTTCTGGCTTTCCTGATCTCTCACTTTAGTCCCTGCCTTGGATACGAAAGGGTTTGTTCAGTCAAGGGTTTTAACGTTGCTTATGTGGTTGCCAGACTCGTGTTCCTTCAGCATTCAAAGCCAGCTATGAAGTTGCTGCTGCCCATCCCCTTCCACAACTTCGTTCCACTGCGTCAGTGAAGAATTTGCAATCAGGAGAAACAGGTTAGGCCGGCCACTTCCAGCTGCAAGCTTCTATAAGAACAATAGTGTATAGTTACAAGCCCCAGGTCACTTTTCAAAGTTCCTTCTTTCTGTAAACTGCAAATTGCTTTTTCAAATATAATCTCAAATTATTTTTTCTTTTGCTGAAACACTCCTTTTTCATTGGTAACTGTAGATTAAATTTTTAAAAATCCAGCCTGCAGAATTAGTTTATAAATCTTTGCAATTGCCTTACAAGGTAGAGAAACTAGCCTGATAGTTATTTCGGTTTGCTACTTAACGCTGTTTTCCAAGATAAAACAGAGCTTAAGTTATTCTCGGTTAAGACTAAGTCTACGAGAGCATAGCCATGACATTTTCAGCTATAAATTTTCTTAGTATAAAGGTCCTTTGAAACATGAATTGTGGAGCTCAGAGATGTTTTTGTTCCCACCATAGATATTTATTTTCATCATATAGTCTTCTGAAGGGTGTATGTTGTAATTTTTGGTTCAGTCATTCATGTACAGGCAATGTCCATACCCAGTTTGACATGATCTCTGTCAACAAATTCGTTACTGATGGTGAAATGAATTTTCTGCCAACACATATTTTCCTGGCTCAAACAGCTACAACCCCTCTTTCATTCTAAAAGCAGTCCTGATTCAGAATTCACAAACTCAACAGGCACCTTGCTGCTACCTACGGGCTTTGAATTGGGTTCTCACTACTTCTGTGCACTGAGAGTATTGCTAGGGTCTTTTTAAACATTTAGTGAGATGTACTGTTCAGATATTTATATCTAGCCCACCTGTAATGTATTTCCCTTCTCAAGAGGTTGTAGTATAACATTTTTCTAAATAATTCTCCTGCCAAACAGTCTCGTGAGACTCTGCACATGCTAGCACATTGATAAGAGTTCGCACACTGAAATGAAAAACTCATCCTTTTCCAAAAGCATGGCATTTATTCTTCCTGGAGTCGTCTGAAGTGCCCTTGAGGCTGCGACCCTGTTTCACAGAAATGCCAACAGAAAGTTAACATTCAGAGGGAAGACCCTGAGTGAAATCCCAAGTTTCTATGCTGAGGTCTTGCTGCTGGTTCAGCA
>NW_010395239.1:4338-5656 GCF_000710305.1 Buceros rhinoceros silvestris
GTCGCATTAGTACTGAACCAGCATTCCCAAATGTGATACCAAGACAACTTGTTGCTGTTAAATGTCTCCTTATGCCATACTGCCATTTACTGAACCACTCCGACAACCACGTGTGTAAGTTTGCCGGCATTATTGTTATTCATGTAATATGCATGCACAAATAATAAAAATTGTAGGGTGTCTTTTCATAAGACAGTTGTTAAGGCAAAGATAGAGCTTCGAGAGAGTAGTCTAACAACTCTTATTAAAACACACTTAGTTTTACACTTGACAGGATTTGGTCATGAGTGACATGGTCGAGGAACCCTGGCAGTGCAGGGGGAATGGTTGGACTCGATGATCTTTAAGGTCTCTTCCAACCAGATGATTCTATGATTCTATGATTAACCTCAAGAATTATATAGCTCCTCTTTTTTACATGCTTTACATGCTTTACATTACTCAGCAAAAGTTACGTGCATAAATCATGTGAGAACACAGCTGACAAAGACAGGACATAGAGCCCAGAAAAGAAATATGATTTTCATCATAATAATTTCGAGGTGCTCTGAGATACATCTGGAAGCTGTGGTTTAGGATGTAAAGATTTTGCCTGAATTTCTGAAAGGTGTATTTCTCTGAAAGTTTTGACAAATCCCCAAGTTTTGCTATTGACTAGTGCTCTTGAAACAGCCTTTTTCAGTGAGCAGCATCCCCAGAACAGCACCAGTGCTGTTCATGTAGGTTTGTGTTCAGGGAACACAGCAGTTGGGCTCCTCTCATTGCCCCTCAGCCCTAGGTGTATGTGGCTGTGCATCAGAGCTGGCTCCATATGCCTCCTCAGGCTCTGCAGGACCTTCTTGTGTAAATAATTGCAGATAGTTGATAAATGGGTATTTCATATTGTGCCAGTGGCAGGGTTTTGTTAGCAATTCCTTTGATCATTTCGTAAGGAAACTGCTATTATTTACCTAGGAGGTACTCACTGTAATATGTTCATTTACTAAGTCGGAACATAAATCTTCAGGCTGCAATGCCTCTAAACTGAGGACATGCTAAATACTCACTGTGTCTAGAAGAAGAAATCACACTGCAGAGAGATGTGCCATCTGCAAATAATTTTCTAAAAAACTCCAAAGAGTAAGGGACCCTTATTTGAAAATGCTTTTATTTGAGAAATCAATGGGTCCTTCTTTTGATCCTCAATTGCCTTGGGCAGAAACATCTGAGCTTCCTTTTTGGAAAAATACTTCTTCTTTTACACAGCTGTCTAATGTTTTGATGGTGAAATTCATTCTCTGATCCGGCAAAACTTCTAGTGATAAGGGGAAGAAAGAGT
>NW_010395239.1:5778-15884 GCF_000710305.1 Buceros rhinoceros silvestris
GAGTGTAAACCTCAAAGGCGAAAAAGACAGAGGTCTTCATTTCCAGGCCCTTTACAGTATAGAGTCCGTAAATCCTCCCAAATTCTCCATATAAAGGTGGTCCGAGACCCCAGAATGGTGCTGCTGGCACTCACACAGGTATTGAACTCAGTCCCGTGAGCTGTGTATGGAGTGAGACTTGACCTCACCACTGGTGTCCCTCATTGCTGAGATCCCTTGTCCCCACATCCTGTAGGTTCAGTTTTGGTAGTGAAGTCTGTTCGTCTGTGGTTACCTTTGTCCTTAACTGGACCTCTGGACTGCAGACAGTGTCTTGTATCACCAAAAGTCCCTAGTATGTATTCAGCTTTGAACAAAGTTAGCTCTTTCGGTCTCTGTGCCAGTGCAAGCCATGCATGCAGACCCACTGTCCTCTAAGCCCTTATACAAACCAATAGAAATGTGGCTTGAGACTTGAGCATCTATTCCCAGCATCTTTACCGCAAGCATCTGGGTCCTGGGCTCAGAAATTCACTGTCGGATTCCAAGCAGCTACACATGACGGGGGAACTACATCCTGCTTCTCTAAATTGTCCCACATTGTCCAAGCTCCTAAGAAAAACTGCAAGACCTCACTGCTCTTATGTATTTACATCATCTTATCATGGTGGTGTAACGTCACAGGACTGGCTCTGCAACTCACTGGGCTTTTCGCTGGACCAGTGCAGCTCACAAAACTGGCAACCAGCTATGCACAGTTTTCTGTGGATAGTTTGCTGCCCTTAGTTCTCTCCTGGGACTGTGAGTTGAGCAGGCCTACAGAGGGAGTCTACTGGATGCCAGAGCTGGCACAAGGTAAGCTGACATGGAAACTGGAGTCAGAAGCAGAACTGAGAAGTGGGAACAGCATCTTCTTCCCTTTCTGGAACCGGCAACAATAAGATTTGATCAGCTAAGTCTTCACACTAAGATAGTCATGGGGGGTCTTCTGTAGTCAGTGGAGGAGTGTAAGTACCTCTGGACAGTGACTGGCATCCTTGATGACAGACTTAGAAGAGAAAACAAAGTTTTCAGTGGCTGCAGTTATATAAGAAGTAGCCTAATGATGGCTTGCTTCTAAGTAAAACCATTATAAACAACAGACTCAGCAATCTTTCTGGTCCTGGTACATACTGCCTGAATCATTTGTGAAACAGCTTAGAAATTTCATAAAAGAAAAGCCCCCTTCAGCAGAGAGAGAGACAGCTCTCTGTCAAATTTTACTGACACCTCACATCTGCATACAAAGTCCTGTAATTCTTTCCCCAACAACTCTCCATTTGGAAATTGCGTGGTTTCTGTGTACCAGCTCCACTGCGTTGTCCTGGGAAGCACAAGTTGTCTGTGCCAGCAGGTCCTATGCTCTTACTTATCTTATGGAGGTACTCTTTTCAGAAGCAAGTTTCAAGGCAGTACAAATGTCTTCAAAATTCAGAGGAGAGGGTTTTTACTTTTGGATTTCCACCATTCCCCCAAAGATGGGAGGATAGCGATCTTTTGTGCTCACAAGACAAATACAATTTTTTAAGACTTACCTAGCTGAAAGTTTTCATTCATTTGAGGTTAACGGCACTGCAAATAGCAAGTTTATCCTTCGAGCCAGACAACAGTACATGATTCTCTCAGTCTCCAGGATCTTTATTTCCAGTAATGCAATCCACAAGATCCACAGGTGGAATAGCAATTCACAACTTGCCAGTATGAAGTTGTTATTCTTGCACCTTCTGACAGTGGTCAGAACTTTTCACAAGACTTTCACTTAGAAAGACAGAAATCTGTAAAATCATACCTGTAAGTGGCAGATTCTTTATTTTTCCCCTGATAAGGCCTGAAAACAAAAAGTCAATAGTGATTGTGGTAGAAAATAGAGACTCTACCCGTGCTGCCCAAAGACTCCAAACCAATGAGGATTTATTTAGAAAACAGATTTCAAGTTGTTCTGGACTCATACACCCTCCTATGTCTTCACCTCAGGACATCAGATGGCTTCATTTCCTGGCATGGAGATTAGCTGGCTGACTCTCTCAGTAAGAACATTTGATCTGAAGTCCCAAACATTCTGATTCAGAGCAGAAAATACTGCACAGAATACATGTATTCTGCAAAATGGGGAGATTGGCAATATGGTCCCTGCTGTGTCAGCTGCCGTCATGCTGATCACAGCGTTCTGATATGCAGCTTCAGGAGCAAGAGAAGTCAGGAACACAGATGAGCTTGCTAAGGGTTCATTCTGGCACCCTTGAGCAGTGGGATTTTGAGAGATGCTTTACTGTGGGCTTCTGAGACCTGTTTGAAGGATATCTCCTATGCATCCAAATCCTGTTTAAGGGTTCAGATTCATTACAAAATACCATTCTGATGCCAGATTCTGTTTAGATCACAATTTTCAGAGTTTGCTTCTTGGAAGTCTGGGGGTTTGCCTGCAGTTATGGATGGTATTTCATCTTTCTCCAGTAGAAAGAATTGGGGTGGGGTAAAGGACATGCTTGGCAGCAGGAACTTCTTTCCAAAACATAGCATGCAGCAAGGAGAAGTGCCTGGCCTTGGATGTGCCTTGGGCTGCAGTCCCCTCAGGATGATGTTACATCACTTTATGTGACTCTGGTACTTCTGAGGCAATATCTTTATTTTGTCTCACTTTGCAACACCAGACAGCCTTAATGGCAGAAGATGACTACGTTTTATTTAGCAAGAAGTCAGGCAAGAGGTTTGGTTATGAGATTGGAAGCAAAAGGCTGAAGGTACAACAGATGTGAAAGACAATTCCAGTCGAAGTGTAACGACTGGGTAGTTTGGCAGCTGTTTATTCCAGTTTATTTGGGAGCCTTGAGGTACCTTTGCCGTCAGGACTGGGGCTGCTGCCTCCTGGCAGCACCTGGGTTTGTGAGGGCTGCCCTCAGATCTGAGGAAGGCTGGCCTGGAAATAAATCACTGCTGCTGTTGCTGGGCTCTGTCTTGGCTTGGGCTCTTCTCTTCTGGGCATTAATTTCCCTGCTGCCATATCAGCTCTGAGGGCTAATGACCCAGCTTGCATCAACTAACTCCCACATACCCACAAGCAGGTGATTTTTCTCCATCTCTCTCCCTCATTTACTTTGGATCATACTTACCGATCTTTATTTACCTCTAACAGTCTCGAAATCTTCCACTTGCTACCTGGGCTGTTTCACAAGCCCTGCTCTGGACTACTCATGGTTACCCATGGGAGCCTTGTTTCAGCCTGAAAACCTGAAGACCAAGCTCTCCTGTGGTCAGCTCATACTTAATCAGCCTACAGGATGGTTCAATTTTCACCCAATAAACATCAGTTGCAGCTTCTAGCAGCTGATATTAGACACTATAGAGGATACCAGTTACACAGAGGATATCAGCATACTCCATAAAGTTCACAAAATCATTCTGCAAACTGGCATATTACCACCTCTTATGAAGCTCATACGCACCACATGAGCAAAGCAGCTCATAAAGCCGGTGACAAGGTACTTTGTCCAAATTCCTGATGGCTTTAGAGGTTCTGCCATCCAGCTTTCCCAAACCAGCAACACAAAACACTGCACCTTGGATACTGTCTGGGTGTTTTCACCACACAGCACAAAGCCTTTCAGGGGCCCCCTCTTGCTGGAGACCCTGGTTGATGAGACACACTGTACCTGCTCAGAAGCTCTGAGAAGACTCCTAGTAGCTTCTCTCCACAATCAGGCTTTCTTCCTCCCCCCTCCAGCCTTTTGTTTCCATCCCACAAATACGCTGGCACATCCTGGCATATCTATTCATGCAGCTACGTGGTGACCTGTATTGGGAAACTGATCAGAGTTAAAAATGACTCAGCAAAAGAAAAGGTTATTTTTATCCCAGCTGAGTTCCCCAGCCCAGTTTCAGGAGCAGTTGTAGTGCCACAGGGAGGTTGTAACTCTGCTAGTGGCAGTGATGAAGGGAGAGGTAGGAGATGCCTGGGCTGCCACTGCTGCTGAGCCATATCTATGTCATCTCTCACTGATACCATAGCAGAAGGGACCTGCAGATTGTGGAGAAAGTGCATCAGGTAAGCTGGTGCTTGTGAACTGACAGAGGCAAGGACGTAGGAAGACCCTTAGCCAGCCTGAGCAGAGAATACAAGCCTGGTAGGTGTACCTAGGGCTGTTCCCTTGAACTTGGCTCCCATGGCAGCAGTGGTGACTATGTTAGATAGCTGTAATTGTCTGAAGATGGCCCAGTATCTGTATACAGATACATAAAGAAAAATGTCTCTTGTGCCGTGAGTGCTCCTTTGCTTCCATTGCAGACTGTGAAACATAAAACAAACTAACAACTGATACGACCCTACAGTCTCACATTTCTGAGTAGCTCATAGGTGCTGATAGACAATCACTAGACCTGCAAGACCTCAAGGGGAAGAGTGGACCAGGTTCTTCCTCCACAGTGACAGAAATCAGGATTTACTCTGGACACTGACTTACCTCTGTTTGAAACTGATGTGGGAAGTGAGATAGATAGACCCATCATCTGGAGTGCTGGCAGAGAGGATCCTCATCTCCAATTACGCTGATGCATTCGTGTGAGTTGCTTTTCAAGAGTTCAGAGATAGCTGGCTGCAAACATCCTTCCCCTTTAGCCTTTGAACACACAATTAATGAAGTGATTTTCATCTGATGTATCTAACTGGCAGGTATTTCCTTCCTGCCCTTCCCTCGTTCTTTTGGAATGACTACATAGCTTCTTTTTTGGCATATGTACTTTATATACTGTGTTCAAAGAACTATATAAGAGCAACAGCATGACAGGCAACCCATAAAACATGAAAGAGCTGCTCATATCGCCCCGCATGTCATGCTAATGTTACCCTCCAGCCATATGCAACCATTATATGTAGCAATCATTAAAAACTGCTATTAAATGCTTGGTAAAGAACAGCCTTGCCTTAGCAAGGGATGGCTTATAGAATGTGAAGGTCCTTCTGTCCACTGCCTGCTACAGTATTACTGGTATATTTATCCTCAGAAAATGAGTCACTGCCTTCTTAAAGTAGCCAGCAGCTTTTTCTGACACACCAAAACTAAATGGATTTCAATGGTGCTCCTTCAAAATGGTTAGAAAAATGAAAGCATCTGCAGGTGTTGGAAAGTGAGCTTGTTTCAGAAGACACAGCCTTAAATGGAGCCTTGGAAAATAATAATGAAAAAACGCTACTTTGTATGGCAAGCAGAAATGCATGTGGACACTTAACCAGTAGGTAAAATTTACTGCAGCAGCTATTACAAAACTCGATGTTGGAACATGCGGTTTTAATAGGGGTATAAAATATTTTATTTTTGTTACAATTGATATTGATAATATATATTGCCTCAGTAAGTCAGACATTTCCAAATGAACACAGCATCACAGACAATAAGGCTTGTAGGGATCTGTGAAAATCATCTAGTTCTTACCCCTGCCCTGAGATAATATCTGCTGTGCCTATGCCTCAATGGTTTGCATAACTGAGTCTTACCCGGCTTCCAATGGTAGAGTTCGGTACTTAGCTAAACTTAGAGTTAGAAGTTTTTTTCTAATGTTTAGCTTAATTCATCCTTCATTTTAAGCCCGTTATTCCTTGTTCTGTCCTACATGGACATGGGAAACAGACCATACCATTCCTTTTCATAGGTTTTTGTAAAATACTTTAAGATTTATCTCTAGATGAAACATCCCCAGTGTTAAGATCTGTAAATCAAACTCTTCCCTATTGGTCTATACCATTCTTGAAACTCATTTTCCTAAAAGTGGACACAGGTCTTCAGCTGAGCTTTTATTAATGCTGAGTAGAGTGAACGATTACTTCAAATGTCCTACAGACAGTAAGTCTCTTTATTCATCCCATGGTGATATTTGCCTTTTTCATAACAGTGTGACCTTGTTGGCTCCTATTCAACTTGTGATCTGCAACAATCCCCAGATCCTTTTCTGCAGAACTCTTCCCTATCCAGTTACTCCCTTTTTCTTTCTTTGTGCAGTTAATAACTCTTGCCTAACTGTAAAATCTTCTTCTTATTGAATTGCACCTTATTGCTAGGTAATTTCTTCAGTTTGCCAAAATCTTTGCAGTTCTTCTTCCTTCCAACCTTCCAGGTTTGCATCTCTAGTATTAATGTATGCACATATTTCCACCTGACAAATAAAATTGATTAAAAGTGCCTTAAGACAGACCCTTTGAAGACATAATAAATATTTCCTGAGTAGTTTTCTTTCTGGCCAGTTGTGTCCCCGCTCTTGGGTAAGTTCATTTCTTTATATTTCCTTAGATTGCCCATTTAGAGAGTGTCAAAAGTTTTACTAAAGCCATGACATATGGCAGCTATTCCTTCTCCCTATTTAGATTGTCTGCCTCCTACCAAAAATTTTAATTGCTTTGGTGCCATTTGTCCTTAACTAATCATCAGCAGCTATTATTTATCTCATTGTTTTATTCTAGCTGCTTATAAATATTTCCAAGATTTTCCTGGGAGCTGAAGTTCGGCTGACCCCATTGTCCCTTTTAGCCTCCTTTACAGACGGTTGTGCCTCTCCCTTAAAGGTGCCCAGAGCAAAAACGCGCGTGGCTATTTAGCGTCAGGGAACGCCTCTGTAACACGGTGTGAAATATGACCTCCTCTCATGATGCCATATTGCATAAACATTTTCATCCTCCTGTGACCAGATTACCCTGCACAGTTAGTAAAGGACTGGGAATGGTGTGTATTTTTGCACCTGTGTTTCCTCTCTGGGCCACAGCTTTGCAGGCTCTAGGCTTCTGGTGTAACTCAATTGAAACAAAACTTGCATCAGGCTCTGCTATGTGCATTTGCTTTTGGAGTGCCAGAGATAATAGGGATCAGTGTACCATGACCCACAGCTGAACTTGAAGTGGATGGTGCTTGGGCAACTTCTCAATGCTTCTTTGCTCTTTTTCTCCATCTTCTTCTGTTGTAACACAGTTGCACAGGCATCAGCAGTATCTCCATTCAGGAAGACTATTTCATTGCCACAGAACTGTGACCCTTCTTACCTCTAATCGCAAGCCAACTTTCTCTCTTGTTTGCATTCTCCCATAACTGGTTTCAGCCTCTGATATCCCTATGTTAAGAATACACATTAAAGAAATAATGCCCTTTTGTCTGAGCAGCTTGCAGGAAACAACAGATTAAGAAGTAAATCATTCATGTGATACACCATGGGTGAAGTCCTGATCCAAACAAAGCTTACAGGAGTTTCACCACTGGCATGACAAGGGTCAGAATTTCACCCCAAGCAGAACTATTTTCTTTAAAATACTGATGACAAAACAAAAATATTGGATTGAATCATTCTTCACCAGTTGTTCTTAGTATAAAGACAGATGTGCACTCCACCCCTCAAAGATTGCCTACAAACAGAGAGTAGTGCTTGGCAAGTGTCTGGATATCAACAACTTCCCTTTGAAAATTATTGATTATATGGATCTAAGAATTGGTAAATCCGCCATTGTTCAAGCCAAACTTTGTCTTTGTTTAGGAGCCAAAAGGAAGATTAGGAAACGTGATTGTCTTGATTAAAGAAAACTGATAATGTTTACATGGAGGGAAACATATAACAGCCAAAAGAATATGTAAGGCCTCTGACATTCATATTCTACAATTTGATAAAGGAGGTTTCTATTTTCTGATTAAAAAAACCCACAACAAAACAAAACAAATAAATAAGCATATATCTTTACCTACAGCAAAGTATAAGATTAACCAAGCATAATAACCTGGCACAGCACATTTTTAAGAACAAATCATTCTCCTGCACCACAACAGTACTATGGCTACTCTACCACTTTGTCTTTCATTTTCTAAGTTGAGGACAGCTTATCTGCTTTTTTTTTTTTTGACCACAATAGAGGCAAGGGGTTCTCAGGGACTCTATGAAGTTAATTATATAGCGTCTGTTTTGCTTTGTTTTCTTTACCCTCCTCATTCATTCAGCAGAGTAATTGTGGATGGGAGCAACAGCAGCTGTACTGGGATGTATCAGCTCTGAGACTGGATGTTTCCAAGCACCATATTCAAGATCCCAGATACTGCACTGTCCCAGTTTTAGGGGTCCGCTCTTAAGTTTTTAGAAAACAATCTCTCTTTTGACTTTGCATTGTTCTGTTAGTATCTGCAAAGCAGAAGCACAGCTTTTTGAGCAGGAACTATCTTTTGTGTGCAATAGCTAAAGGAGACTACTGACTTTAATGGCGTCTTTCTTCTGATGCTGCTATCATCCACCATGGCTGCGTTGCAGACGAATGAAAAATGATAATGTGGATGATGATATAGCTACTCAGAAGTTACGCTGAAGTAGTAAACAGAAATTTAGTTTTTAAGACCTGATGTGGGCAAGACAGGATTATTTTTCCCCACCATTTTCTTTGCTATCTATCTAGATAGCTTTCATTTCTTTCAAGTCTTTTCTTCATGTCTTTCTCATAGCCATACTTACTTAGTCCTGTATTTAAAAAAATGCAGTTAAAGTAGAGGTGATGTGAGTGCCAGTGCTCAATTTCTGTTAACATGCCACCATATGAAATGGTAGAAAACTTCCGAGACAGCACCACAGAGATTGCTCCTGTAAAAGTTTGGAGAGTCTGCTTTCAGTGTCTCACTTGAGATACAGTGTCAAGCTGCAAATACTAGATCTCTGACATGGGGCAGTATTCATTACTGAACCTTGTGAGTGTCTTTTCCATCAAATTTTGATTCCTCTGTTTTGATGTTGTTCACAGAAAAGAAGAATTGTCTAGATATTTCAGGCAGCCGTGCTTGTGATTAGATATTTGTACTATAGGCTATAATTTACCCACATATTGATAGTGTTGGCTCCTCTTTCCTGAAGACAAAGGTGGGTTTAGGGAGTCACAGACCTCGGAAAAGGTAGGTTTTGCTATATCGTGGTGGATGTGTACATGAGAAGAAAGCACCACGTTCTTTGTCTAGCAATAATTTTGTGATTAAGACCCGTACTATTTGGACTGGCCAAACTGTATTGAGTACAGGGAGAGAGAGAAAAATTTATTTGAAGAAATCTTTATTGTTCTGACTTTTCTGAACTGCTATAACGTGTTGTATGATCCATGAACTCCTGAAGAGTGTAACGAAGTCTGTCAGGCAAGACAGAGATCTTACACAGCATGAAAGGTCCTCAGCCTTTGCTACTATGTGCAGTTTTACAAGTGAATCAAAGATAAAAATAACTGATGTAAAAAAAAACTGTACTAGGATACCAATCATGCAGTGGAGGACAAATTAGAACCCAATGAGTCTGTAGGTAATGATAATTACAGTGCTGCATAAACACGTGAAGCAGGCTAACAGTAATCTTTCTATTTGCCAGGGGAAGACAGGCTGGGATGCCTGGCTCCTAAAGAAAATTTGGTTTATGTTATATTGTTTTATTGTAGACTTTTCACTGTTACACATGTTCAAAATACAATCCTTTTCCAGCAAGGGAGGACTCCACAGCCTTTACTAATGAGTTTGCTCAAGGAGCTTTGTAGCTAAGATTTTGCCCTATCAGATACAAATTTGCTTTGCTTCCAATGAAACTAATTTCTTTTTGTCCTACAAACTTCCAATAGACCACCACATTCTTTGTGAAAAGCTTATGCACCAGAAGCCTGCTGCCATGCCCCTTGTCATTCCCCTCTAGAAGCAGGCAGCCCAGTCTCTGCCACCTTTCTTCCTATGTTCTTACCACTTTTGTTCATTCCTTCTGGATTCTCTTTAATTTGCCTGTCTTTTCAAATATGCATGGAGCTGGAAACAGGGCTTGTGCTAAAACTTCCTAACCTCCACTTCTTGCACACAGCCTAGTTCTGAATACCTCTCCAGAGTCAGATTAACTTTGTGTAATCACACCACGTTATTAATTAATTGAGTTTAAAATCTATCATAACTTCAGGTTTCTTTTTTTTCTGCAGTGCTCCTGAAAATATTGCATTTGTTTCCCATTGTGTAAATGTTTATTCTATTTCCCCTTCCACCGTGTTTTTACTGAACTCCATCTCATTTGTTTCATTTGGAGTGAACAATATTTTGAATTCAGATCCAGGTTTCCTGTCCTGGGTC
>NW_010395240.1:0-278 GCF_000710305.1 Buceros rhinoceros silvestris
GCGGATGCTTCCCTGAGCATCGGGCACCTGTCCCCGGGCTCGCGGGGGCTGTTCGAGGGGATGTGCCAGGAGGACCCACGAGCTCCCGCTGCAGCCGCCTTGCCGGAGCATCCTCCTTCCACCAGCTCCTGTGTCACCTGGTGGGACGGGTACCTGCTGCTGGGACGCTGTTCATGGGGCAAGGTGGCCTGAGCTGCCCTTCTTCTTCCTCCTCGGCAACCCCCAGCTGGGGCTGGAGCTGCTGGCTGCGGCTGCCGGGGGGGGTCTTCTCCTCGCCT
>NW_010395240.1:509-738 GCF_000710305.1 Buceros rhinoceros silvestris
TGGTGGGAGAAGCAGGGGCTGAAGCTCCCCGTGGGGGTCCTGCCACCCCGTGCCAGCCCCCCGGCAGCTCCTGCTCTGTCGTGGACCAGCAGGTAACGGCCGTGGCTGGTTTAATTAAATCAGCCCATCTGCTCCTCTGAGCCGCTGGCGCGGAGGCGGCTATCTGGGTCGTGCCGCGGGGCTGTCCCCCGCGAGCCGCAGGCCCCCGTGATCTCCTCTTGGGGGTCCT
>NW_010395240.1:835-1266 GCF_000710305.1 Buceros rhinoceros silvestris
GCGGCCCCCCGCGAGCCGAAGCCCCCCGTGATCTCCTCTTGGTGGTCCTGGCCGCGAGAAGGGGGGTGGTGGAGCAGAGCTGCGGTGCCTGGGGGGGTCACCTGGCGTGGGCAGGTAACGTCAATTGTGTTAATTAAGAGATTGGGTCTGTTCTAGGTGAGGTTTAGACCCTGTTGGAGTGGTTTGAGTTTGGACAAAGCGGCTGCCAACCCCCTAATCCCCTAATTACGGGCAGTAGCAGCACAGAGGCATCGTTAACCAAATTAAAACAAGCCGACAGACGGATCTCCGGGGTCAGACGGATCTCCGGGGTTGGGAGGAGCAGGCGGAGAACCTCGTCGCTCCTTCCTGCTCCCTGTGAGGGCTTTGGGGAATTTGTGATATGAGCGAAAGAAAATATTTCCCTTCGCCTCCGCCCCCTCCCCCTTCTT
>NW_010395241.1:0-1781 GCF_000710305.1 Buceros rhinoceros silvestris
CAGCAAGCTCCTGCTCCCGCCCTGCCGGCCGCTGTGCACAGCTCCACAAGGCCTCCTCCACGGAGTCCCCATGAGCTGTCCCCATCTCATTTCAGAAAGCACCAGCAGATGGAGGAGTCAGAGTCCAGGAACTCCATCCTGAGCAAAGAAACTTAGCCCAGGTGGGAGTCAACAGTCTCCGTTTCCTTCCACCACCCTCACAGGGACAAAAACTGTCCCTTTTTCTGCTTTGACAGAATTCTGGGCACTGCCGAGTACGAGATGAACTCGACTTGGAGACACTGGGGGAAACCTGGGGAGGCTCCTGACCCACTTCATTTTGCTAAGCAGACACAGATGCCAGCCTGAGACCTCCTTCTCCTTACACACCATCACCCTCTTAGCTTGTGGCACTGCCCATGAAGCTGCTGAGGCTCTTTCGGGCAATGGCCAGGGGAAGTTTCTCCCAGTGCTGAGTAACACTCAAAAGTGTGATGTAACCTGTGGGAGCTGCAGTTGTGTATAAAATAGAATTAACTCTGGGCTTGGAAAGGTTACAACCCTCACCTGCGGGGGGGCTGCAAGGACCAACAGTCACCTGGGGGGACTGCAAGGACCAATGTTACCTGTGGGGTCTATGAGGACCAATGGTCAGTTGAGGTGGAACAGCAAAGCCCTACAGCCACCTAGGGTGGGGGAGGGGACAGACAGTGAGGACCAGTGGTCACCTGGGAGGACTGTAAGAACCAATGTCACCTGAGAGAACTGGGGGGACCAGTGGTAAGCTGGGAATTGACTCTGAGGACTAACAGTCACCTGAGGGAACTGAGAGGACCAATGGTCTGCGTGGACGAACAGTCCCTGCCCCCTTTGGTCATTTGCTGACCAAAGGAAGTGACCACATCAAGGAGAAGAAGTTGCGACTTCTGCTACAGCAAGAAAGAAAGTGAAAAAACCCCGACAAAACCATGAGGACAAGAACATTCAATAGCAATGAGGAAGAGCTAAAGCAGAGCTCCTGGTCCACTGCAGCAGTGGGAGACATCTGGAGAAAATTCAGAGGGCACCGAACACATCATAAGCATGTGCAAAGTCAGGTGCCTGCTCCTGTCCTATCAGCTGCCCCGTGCCCATGACCTCTCATGAACTGGCACAAGCCAGAGGCCTGTTAATAGCCCTAACCCCAACCCTGACCCTGACCCCAACCCTGACCCTAACCCCAACCCTGACCCTGACCCCAATCCTGACCCTGACCCCAACCCTGACCCTGACCCCAGCTGCTCAGCACGAAGTGACCAACAGTCACGTCAGGGGGACTGTGAATCCTATCACCAGACAGGACTGGGTGGACAAAAGCACCCCTGCCCCTTCCCTCTGGCTGCCCCATGGCTGTGCTTTGCCGTCCCACCAGCCAAACACTCTCCTCTGACCCCAGCACTGCCGGGAGGGGTGTGGACATTGTGGTGGTGGCAGGACTGGACATTCCCTGTGTGATGTTGAGGTGAGCTGCTGGGGAAATGAGACCCTTGGTGCCACGTCTGGGCCCACCAAGCCACCGCAGTGTCCATACTTCTCCATGGACAGCTTCCACAGAAGGGAAGGGGTTTAGTGTTTGGAGGTTATCGGGACCCACGCCCTCAAACTTCTCCTTGGCTGTGGTTTCCGTTCTGCCTTCGTCCCCATCGCAGGCACCCCCAGGAAAGGGGAAGAGAAACCACAGGGTGTGGGGAGGCACCAGGGGACAGCTAGGCAGGAGCAGTGGTAGGGGACGTTACGGGGGTGAGGCCGGCTCTGGTCACCCC
>NW_010395241.1:1929-2621 GCF_000710305.1 Buceros rhinoceros silvestris
GAGAGGTGGAGCCCCCCCGCCACTGCTGTTCCCACACCCAGGGGGCACTTAGGGAGGCGGACAGGTTTTCCCCAGCAAAGGTGGTGGGAAGGAAAAGGGAGCGCCAGGCTGCAGCCCAGCCCCAGGCCCTCTCCTGGGGGCGTTTACGGGAAAGTTGGAGCTCCACAGCACTGTTCCTGCAGCCGTGGGCCAGGTGGGAACTGCTCATCACCTCCTCCCTGGGGAGCCCCGTCTGCAGGGTGAGGCAGGCAGTGCAGGAGAAGCCTGAGCCGGAGGTGTCATGCCAGGGGTGGACCCAAAGCAGCCCTTTCCCCAAGTGGGAGCTGAGAGGGCAGTGGCCGTTCCTCCAGTCAGGGCTGAAACTCAAGAGCCTTCGTCACCTCCACCAGATCTGATGCTTCCCCCAAGAACAGGGGTAGGGGCAAGGTACCATTGGTGGGGAGGGGGTGTCAGGGGGTCCCAGCTCGGGTCCTCAAGCATCTGTTTTCTCCTAGTGCTGATTTCTCCTAGTTTCCCAGGCCTCCCTTTCCCTGTCCTTTGCTCCTGGAGGGGCTCTTTCCAGCTTCACCCTGACATGGCTCTTCACACTCAAGACCTTATCTTGGCTTTCCTCCCCTCCACACATCCCCGGCCCCCAGCTCAGGACCGCGGTCCCCTCCCAGCACATCTGCACTGTCCCATTGGTGGAGAGC
>NW_010395242.1:0-1163 GCF_000710305.1 Buceros rhinoceros silvestris
CGGTTGCCTCATCGGGCTGCCCCGAAGCTCCTCGGGACCAGCCTGTGCCCGGTGCACTGATTCCCTCCTGGGGCTACGCCGGGGCTCCTCGACTCGCTGGGCTCCCTCGGGTCCTGTCCACCTCCCCCGGGGACAGCGAGCGCTGTCCTGTGCCCGTCCAGCCCCGCCGTGCCCACCTGGCTGCCCTGCGCCCTCCCAGCGGCCCCCTTTCCAATCCATCCACCTCGTTCCCTTGCTTTTGCCCTGTCCCCACCCAGACACCCTATGTCCGCCAGCCCGCCCTGTTCCCTCCACGCTGCCCCATGCCCGCCCAGCCAGCGCCTGCCGTCAGAAAACACCCGGCAGAGTGTTTTCAGACCCTTCAGCCCCAGGGACAACATCACGGCTCGGTTCACCTCGGGAGGAAAGGGGGCACAGCAGGTCCCTCGAGCAGGTCTGGGGCCAAACCCTGCTGCCAAGGGTAAACCCAAAGGAGTGCTGTGGGATTTTCTGTTCTACTCTTAAGCCCCGGCGGCCAGGGAAGCTGAAGCTACGGGAGGTGGGAAAGGAAGAGATGCCAGCTGGCAGGGAATAACATGCTCTGTGTCCCTGCCATGAGTCATGTTTCTGTCCCCTTGGGAGAGCAGTTAAGGCTACGGTTAGGGGTCAGAGTTAGGAGTTAGGGTCATTAGGGTTAGGGCTAGGGTTAGGGTTTGAGTTAGTGTTTGGGTTAGGGTTAGTGGTTAGGGTTAGGGTTAAGGCTAGGGTTAGGTTGCTCCAGGGCTTCCCTCCCCACATTCGTGTGAAATCTGTCCCTGCAGTATGAGGATGCCAGTAGCTTGTCTCCAGCCCTAAGGGTTCTGTCCCCAGGGCATGCAAGACATGCCAGCTACTTATCCCCAGCCCCATCAGACCATGCAGGTGGCAGTGGCTCAGGCATCAGTGGGTGCTGGGCTCTGGCTGGACCTTGTAGGCATTGGTACCACTCTGCGTGTGAGAAAGCTGCTGAAGCAAAGCCTGGCAAATTTGCAGGGAGGTGCTGCAGAGGTATGTGCACAGAAATCCCGGCTTCACCCCCCTTCACCAGGGGCAGGGCAGGGTGCGCTGCAGTTCATTCAGCAGCACAGCGCAGCACAGCAGCTGCCGGCGACTGCTGCAGCCGCAGGTGGGGGCTGTTCATTACC
>NW_010395242.1:1221-2894 GCF_000710305.1 Buceros rhinoceros silvestris
CAGAGCGCAGCCCAGCGGCTGCGGGCGACTGCTCCAGCCGCAGTTGGTGCCTGTTCATACTCTAGCCCTTGGCTGGTCAATAAGGAGCAATAACATCCCCACTGAGATGGCTGGATGCCTGTGCTCTCCCTCTACCACCCTACGGACCCTCCTGGGAAAAGGGGATCCCCGCCACCTCCCCAGGGACGGTTTTGAGAAGGGGGGTGAAGGAAGTGTTTTCTCCCACCCGAGAGCCCAGGCCACCCTGAGCACAAGCTGCTGCCAAATCACTGGACAGACAGAATCCTGTTATTGCAAAGATTGTGACCACACAGGGTCTCATGCCTGTCCTTGCAGGAAGGTCCCTCAGGGCCACCTGTCGGACACAAGGACAGCCTGTGGCACTGGAGCAAAGAGCACTCTCCGAGGAGCTGTGTGGCTGGGGAGACCAGCCTTTAACTGCCAAGTGCCATCCTGTTCCTGGTCTGAAGCTATTTTCTCAGATCCCTTAGGCAGAGTTTACATTCCTGAGACGAGCATCCTCTTTCTAGGTGGCATGGAGCAAAGAGAGGAGCAGAGAAATAATATTTGGACACAGGCAACCTGTGACCAGAAACATCCTCCTGCGAATGGCAGAAATATCCAGCTGGCTGAGGCCAGGGCCGCTCACTTTTCCCTCTGCCACACTACTTCCCCGGGGCCAAGCCTACCCTTCCCCAGCTGAAGGACAGGGCTAGAGGTCAATGCTATAAATGCACCAGTGTGTCCCTTGCACCGCCTCCCACCAGGCTCTGGGGAGCCAAGCTAAGCAATCTGGGAACAGGGGACAGAGGAGACCCAAGGGACTGGCCAGATACATAAGGCAAATAAAGACATTTCCTTAAAGGGCAGATGTCTTCCCCATGGCAACCCCCATGTGGCAACAGTGGCCGAGAACATCACCCTGAATATACCACCGCCTGCCCGCGCTACCTCTCTGCCCTGCTCACAGCACTGGAGAGGGAGGTGGATGGGGAAGGGTGGTGCAACCCTGCTGTGGGTGAGTGCTGGCAGTCTGGCAGGGATGGCCAGCCCCGGCATCCAGCTGCAAGCATGCTACAGTGCACACCTCCGAGGGTACGGGCTCATCTCTGTGCCTCTTACACCATCTGGGTAAGGGGCGAGAGCAGGGCTGCCCACGGGCACTGAAGGAGCCCAGTGCAGGCAGCTGTTTTCCTCCATGAAACCTCACCCTACCCACCACCGGCAAGGTCCCTCGAAGTTCCCTTTTCCAGCCCCATTTCAGCATCAAAATTCCCTCATGGGCATCTTCTGACCTGCAAAATCCCACCTTTGGCATCTCACATGAAAAGAGCCCAACAAAAACTCATTCTTGTGTTGGGGGTGGAAGGCAAAAGGCAGAGGGCTGGACACTCCTCCATGAAACCTCACCCTACCCACCACCGGCAAGGTCCCTCGAAGTTCCCTTTTCCAGCCCCATTTCAGCATCAAAATTCCCTCATGGGCATCTTCTGACCTGCAAAATCCCACCTTTGGCATCTCACATGAAAAGAGCCCAACAAAAACTCATTCTTGTGTTGGGGGTGGAAGGCAAAAGGCAGAGGGCTGGACACTGGCAGGTTGGAGCTGCATGTATCTGTGTGAGAGAGTGGGAATGGAGAGGCTGTCCTCTGGCAGGGGCTTCCCCCAGCAGC
>NW_010395242.1:3004-4772 GCF_000710305.1 Buceros rhinoceros silvestris
TGTCGTCCCGTGGCCGGGGGTCTCCCCCGGCGCCAGCCTCTCCCCACAGGGAAACGCAGGCATTTCCACCAGGAGATGGTGCTGATTTCTTCCAGGAAACACAGGGCTCTCCAGTGCCCTTCCAGGCAAGCAGGGCTGCATCAGTGACCCCTGGTCAGTCAACATTGCCCCTCAAGAAAAAAACCTCCAAAAAAACCTGCCTGAGAACTCGGGCCCTGAAGGACTCCCCAGGGCCCTGCCACAACAGCTCTGACTCCAAGAAACACCAGTGGCAGCACATCCCTCACCCGTGGCAGCTGACTGCTGTGGCGTCAGTGCCTCCTCCCGGCCCAGGTGCACAGGAGGATGTGTTTGCAGAGGGGCAGCTGACAATAGCGGGAAGTGGGCCATGCTGCACAGCCGATGCTGGTAACTTGTGGCCCCAGCCACTGCTGTCTGCAGCAGGCGGAAGCGTCTGGCCTTAGTCAGCGCCGGTCACACGTGGCCGGAACTCTGCTGCTTGTTTTGGTTCCTTGGGAGGGGAGTTCGGCCTCCCTAGGGACCTGCGATCAAAACCACAGGCACCTGACGGCCCAGATCTAAGCCTGAGGAGAGCGGGGTCTCCCCTCAGCCACAGGCGCTGGGGCCAGCCCAAGTCAGACGCGAGTTTTGGAGGGGCACAGGATGGGCACCAGGGCTGCCCAAGAGCACTCAAAGCAGGGGAGCTGAGTGAGGGGAACCTGCTGCAAGCCTGGCTGCTGCTTCCAGGTGTGGCTTAAATCCCCTGTGGGGCAGGGACAATGCCATGGAGGAGGAGGTCCTTGAGACCGCCAGACCCAAGCCCGAGGAAGGCACGGCTCTCAGTCAGCCAGTGCCCCAAGTCCAAGTCAGCGGCTGGCAGACCCAGAGCTGCTCAGCTTAACATTCTGTCCTTCAGTGCAGGCCTTGTTTAGCGCTGAGGCTGACCCCGGCGGCAGAGCAGAGTAGCCTTCCCACCGAGGCAAAGCTATGGGCAGGTGGCAAAGCAACGCTGGCAGCAGACGGGAGGTCTAGTGATGACCAGCCTTGTCGCAGCCGAGCCCTCAGTCAGCTATGCCTGGTGGGTGGGGAGGAGATGCAGAGCACACACCTCCGCGTCTGGCCAGGCCACGGGTGTTTGCAGAACAGCACAGCCCTGGTTCAGGGCGAGGCACCAGAAAGCTGAACCACAGCCAAGCACACACGGGTGCCCACAGAGCAGTATTTTGTCAGCAGTCTCCACAGTGCACGTGGTTACTGTGCCAAAGCAACAGCCCCTTGAACACAAGGTGCCAAAAGTCCAGAGGGGGAAGGAATAGATGCAGCACCCATGGCATGGCTCACCCTGCTCTGTCCAACCTCCTCTGCTGAAGCCCTGGGTGGGAACAGAGCCCCCAGACCCCAGAAAGCCTGCAGGAATTTCTGGCAGCTGCAGAGCACTGTGCTTAGGAAAGCCCAAACAGCCTGCGACCAGGACAGACAGCGCAGCAGCATGTGTGACCCTCCGCCACTGTCAGCAATGCATCACCCCAGGCCCACACAGGGCAGGAGCGACAGCGGGGAGCAGCCCTAGGAGACACGGGACTCCCCCAGCAGGAGCAGAGCAGTCCCCCTCTCCCTAGGAAAGAGATGGAGGTTACTTTTCCACTGAAGAACCAAGCATATCCCACGCGTCCATCATGTCTCATCTCCCCTGGGGAAAGGGCAGCACACACGGAACAGACTGGCGTCCAGGCACAAAGCGGCTGCTGCTCTGGTGCTGCCCCTCACC
>NW_010395242.1:4922-5705 GCF_000710305.1 Buceros rhinoceros silvestris
GTGGGCAGGGGCTGCCAGGTGCTTTTCTCCCCTGCCAAACTCAAACCTGACCCACGCCCAGCCCACAGCTTCTGGCTGCTTATCATGTGGATGCAGTTCTCCTGCTTTTAGCTGTCATAATATTGACACAAAGCAAAATAATAGTGATGGCAAGACTGTTTCTGGCTCTGGAAGGCAAACAAGTGAGGAGACGTGGAGCAGCAGGCTCAGATATTGTGCTGGACGGGGCAGCAGCCCGAGCTGCTTCCAAGCTCTGCTCCCCAACATCATGACTGCTAATAAGAGGGGACACGGGATGCAGGGGGAGGGGGATGCAGGCACCGCAGCGCACTCTCCCCGTTGAGGAACAAATGCGTACATCGGCAGGGATTTGTCTGGGAGGCTTTCCCAGAGTGTGAGCAGAGGAGTTGCTCATCCCTCCCTGGAACTGCCTGCTATTGAATAGCTGCCATCAGCCACAGCAGACAACGAGCGAAGCGAGCCTGGGGCCACCTGCAGTGCCAGCAGTGCACGAGCAGTGGAACCGCGAGGAGCTGGCTGGTGACCAGGAAACCGCCCAGACTGCTGGTGTCATGGACCCCGTAGTGACCACAAAGCAGATGGGCCATGCTTTGTCTTGCCCCAAGGGCCCGGCTTCCTGCAGGCTCATCAGGTTGCTCACGAGCTTCTCCACAGCCAGCCTGGAGGGACGGGCCCCCAGCATCACCTCCTCCCTGGTCCAGTGTCCTGGTCTGAGTTACAACAGCACTAACTCTGTTCAGTGATTCTACTTTTCAGCTCAGT